>NC_085862.1:34110868-34160868 GCF_034702125.1 Engraulis encrasicolus | reverse complement strand
TCTGGCTCAAAAGAGGCATCTGGAGCCAGGAATTCCCTTTCTTTCTTGAAGTTTTATGATAATGATGCTAATAACAAATGATAAATGAGAAATTATAGGCCTAGAAAGAATTTCAGAAGAAGATGAAGAAAAACACATCCAGCTTGTTATCTATAATGAATTCATCATACAAGTTCAGGCATGGTCCTATGAAAGTTGCGCAAAAAGGAACGGCACTGCCATCTTGTGGTTTGTACCTCTTTTTGATAAAGTCGACTTTGACCCCAGACTTTACCTGTAGATGTCAGTGTTTGTCTACATACTGAGGTAGGTGTCTATCAGTGTTATCTCCAGTGTTTATCTCCATAGGTTTTATGCTCCTCCTTTTCAAATAGGCCTACAAGATCACAAAATAAATAATCAATCCATGGTTTTAGTTATAGTGCGGTTGTTGTTAAACAGCTGTTGTTATACAGTTATGCAGTGCGAACAGCTGCTTTTAGAAGCGAATAAGGCAACAGACAAAACTCCAGAACAGTGCAGAGCGATGATGGAAATATAACCCCAGGAAAACGGGAAAATAATTCGGGTTTGTTTCACTCGCTTACTGTGTTTTTGAGAGAGAGATGATATAAACTAGTGTTAAAATTGTGGACACGCACAGAACATTGATTGGACAGACCACATGTCCATTTTCGACAAAGCCCGCCTCACAGTTTCGCGCGCTTCTTCCATTCAGGTTTGGTTGGCCTGCAAGTTTGACCTAATTGGCATTCTGCCAGTGGAATGAGCGACACATGAAGGCCAAAGATTGGGGACATTGTGTCCAACGCGAAATGAAACTGATAGGCACCATAATTAAATAAAAGATGACAAGAAAACAACATTTCACTATTTATCACGCTTAGCAAAATACGTGTTTAGGATGTCATTGATATAAACAATATTTACACGGAATGGATGAAAATGAATGAAATATTTTGGCATGTGAATAATCTTGTAATGACGACGACTTGTGTTTTCCCTCACTCATTTTATATTCTGGGTGGTTGAGCGGTCGCCACAGAGCTCATGTCTCTAGCACAATACTTTCTGACTACACATTGCCTTTCAAACCATTCATACATTTATTTGGAAAAACGAATAAAGCATTCGTTGGTGATCATGGTAGGACAAAACTCTCACGCACGAAAAGGTATGCCCGTGTAGTTCCGCCAGGTTGTATGCTCATCCGCTGGTGCGCATGCTCTTTGATATCCAGAGCTAGGCCTTGGCTGTTTTTCTAACTCCACTTCAACCTACCGCTCAGCCATCTACAACCAAAACAAGGCGCACGGAAATCATTACATCGGACAACTTACACGGTAAGAGCATTTTCCAGGACATGCATGATTACGCACGACTGGCCAAGGCAAATCGACGCACTGCTCAGTTAAATTTGTCGCAGATTTCGCCGTACCGAGGAGTCTACAGAGCTGTTTTTCTAATGCTAGCTATCTAGCGTTACGCTTTGCTTGGGAAGAATGCGAAGGCCCGGTGACCCACATTCGCTCTACCCCCGGTGAGAGAGGGGAGTGTACTGTATGGCGCTACCAAATATTTTTGCCGGTTAAAGACTGCGGAGTATTGCAGCTTATACGTTTGCTTGGCATCATTTACTTGGCAACAGATTCTTTTCATTCCCCTTTGGCAAGTTCAACTTTGTTGCTATATTTAGCACGGCTAGCATGCAGTGACCCCTGATTCGGAGTGATGAAACACGCCGCTGGTTTCGGGTGCGCATTCGCTTGACTGGAAACTTGCGCGTCTTCTCGCCAATGGATCGACTGGACAAATTCATCACTATTTGAGGTGACTGACATTTAGATTTTAAATGCCACCGACTGTCTTCAATTGTTGAATTCCCCCCTTGTGCATTCGCAAGCTTTCCTGGGGATTTGGACTCTCCAGGGGAAAGGCAAATCCAATTTAACCTAACCATTTTTTCCGAGACGCCGCTACAGCAACCTGTAGAGGAGTCGGAAAAGATATCAGTTATATTTGTCTAAATCGAATATTCCTAAATGCAGTGTGCCATTGCCCTGGCGTGGACATAGATTGGGCTATTTGACAGATCCACCAGGGTTGTTTTTTGTGTTTGAATGCCGGTGTTCTTGCCAATAGCTCCTGCAGAGGAAATACCGGTTTCTCTTTCAAGCGCTTGTGGTGTTGCTGCGGTATTGTTTGGGTGAAGGGTTGCCAACATAGAATTCATGTATGTGTTTTATGTTGTAAAATGTCTCATGAAACATATATATTTTGTCCAGTAGTTCACTGTCAACGGTCGATTTTATGTGGATATAGCCAAAAAAGACGAACCGTTCGTGCTCCGCTTCAGGTTGCATTTTGCACACATTGCGTGCGGAAAGGGGATCTATTCATTTTCATGTATGAAAACAGGACCGTAAAGCCCTTATCACTTGTTTATGCCCGTGTGCTATTTCCTTTTGATGTTTTGTTGTTGTGAACTTGTGGTATAGCCGAATTTTATGGTCATTGTTGCGTGCTGCTGAGAGGAGAATGCAGAACTGCTTGAATGAAGTGCCTTGCAGTTTCCTTGTTTTTGATTAGACACATTTTTTTTATTATACTTAATTGCTATGTTATCATTCTGACCAATATATTATCACGTGCAGGGCAGGCAACGGTTGGCAATACCAAGTGTTATCAAAGTACTAAGTTCATTTCTGGCTGTGTTTTTAAAAAAAATCATCCAGATCTTGTGGCCATCTGGTAAATTGAGACAGGAACATTGGAGACGGACAGAGCGCTGCCAGCTTAACTCAAACGGCCAGGCTCCGTGTAATTAAACTGTTCAGTTGAAGAAGAATAAATCCAGTCTCAAAAACAAGTCTTTGTAAAGACTCATAACCCACTCATGCTGAACCAAAATCATTGATATCGCCTACCACACCACAGCACACAACGTTTTCCATAACTAGTCACTTGGATGGATGTTTCAGAGCGGAGGGTCTTCCAGGTTGACCGTTGTCACCTGACCTCTCTCTGTGTGTGTGTGTGTGTGTGTGTGTGTGTGTGTGTGTGTGTGTGTGTGTGTGTGTGTGTGTGTGTGTGTGTGTGTGTGTGCTTGGGTTTGGGTAGGGGGGCGGGGGTGTTTATGAATAGCAGGATATGTTCTTGGTGGCCATTACTCTCTGGCGCTGCTGGCCAGGAAACATTGTTGATCAGCTGAACACATGTGCCCTGGAAATGAAGACCAGTGGGGTATTCCAAAATGGGCGTCTCAGTAGCAAACCAGGTTAAGTTGACCTGGAGGTAGTGGTAAATCAAGCGGTGTCTAGCGTTTTCATCGCCTTAATGACATGACGCATGTTGTCTATTGGTAGGTTTAAGACTTCATGTAGGTTACCTTTGCCAAGTTTATCGCTTAACCATGTTCCTGGAATATCCCCGCTGCGTCTGTGTTTTTGTGTAAAACAAGGCTCTTACTGTGGCAGCTCCTGCCAGTGTGTGTGTGTGTGTGTGTGCTTGTGTTTGTGTGTGTTTGTGCGCAGCAGTGCACTAACTGATGGGCTGTTCTTCTTGCCCTCTCGCTCTTTCCTTTGACTGCAGCCATCTCAGTGTGACATTGTGACTGCCTGTCAGGAAACAGAAGGCAAACCCAGACGCTGCTCTGGGTTCGCCTCCCTGCTGTGGAAGCGTAGATCACCTTCACTGTATAGCGTGTCCCTCCCTCCCTACGCATTTGGCCCTGGCATGCCTTGACAGACTGTGTGTGTGTGTGTGTGTGTGTGTGTGTGTGTGTGTGTGTGTGTGTGTGTGTGTGTGTGTGTGTGTAACTGAGCGAGAGAGTGAGTGAGTGTGTCATAGGTGAACGCACCCATGGGCGCAAGGCAAGCGTTGCCCTGTCTCCTCTAGACGGATGCTCCTCATGGTGTGTCGGCAGGCGGGAATGTGACCTGTGTATGTGGACTTGGACTTGCACACCGATGAACCCTCCCCACCCCCACCCCCATCCCACCCCACCCAGCCATACAGTAACACGCACCCCAGGCATGGCGCCTAATCTCTGGCCTGCCGCTCTGTCTTCAACCTCTGGACCTCCCCTGGTAGTTGCATCCCAGGGTCTGTGTTGGATATGGATCAGAGACATAGTGGAGAACAGAGTTGGGCAATGCTTTGATTTCTGGTCACACTTGGTTTTATGCTAGCCTCAAAGGTTCCAAGTAAACCCATCTCTGCCATACGTTTTTGTTAGCATGGCTAGGTGATGTGTACTAATTCTACAAATTTGGCTCTTCTGCATTTGTCCTGAAACAAGCTACCGTTTAAGAAATTGTGTGCTTTTAATATGCACAAAACGGTTATTTTACGACTTCCTCACAGTCCTCAATGAGTCTCTATGGAAACAAACGGGTTGCCCGGAACCTTTTGAAGGCTGCATATAACAGGGAGATCGGCCATGTTTGACCATATATGGAGACATTTTGTCACCATTTCTCAAAGTGGGACCCTATGGCTGAGCTTGTTGACACTCTTTTATGTACATCACTCTGGTATGGATATTAAAACTTTGTTTCCCACGATGCCTGGAGTTTTGGAGGGAGCTGTATACAGGAAGAGCTCCTCAATTTCACTCTCTTCTGTACCACAAGGGCATAGCAGAAAGCCCCCAAACGTGATGCAGCAATTAAATAAAGTTCAGCTCATGTTCATCACTTCTACCTCTTCCTCCATCAATGGGTGTGATATCACATGCGTGCCCACTTGGATACAACCATCTTAATCCTCAGTGCCACCATCAAAAGCTATAACTTGATGTCTGCCTGTGCCGATAGGAATTATTTTACCTGTGCACTCTCTGATGGGATGAAGGGGTGATTTGGGAGAAATGGGTTACATCCTAGCATCTTAATCCTCTCTGAATAATCAAAAACTGATTTGATGGCTACTTGTTGGAATCAATTTAGCTGTGCTCTGTACCTGGGAATTTACTGGGGGAAAGGGTGTGTTATGATGGGTGTTTAGGTACTACTGGTGTGTCCCTGGGTGCCCTCCTCGTCCCTGACCTCATCCACCGCTCTCGTACCTGGAGGGGAGACTATTAGGCTAATCTTGCAGAGGTGTGATTACTCTGTTGAAAAGGGCTACGTTAGTACGTTCAGCTGGTAATTGGCTAATTATAACACAATGGGTAGATAAAACATCCGCCCTTCTCTGAAGCTCTCTCTTGCTCTCTCGCTCTTACTGTCTCCCCCCCCCCCTCTCTCTCGTACACACAGAGGTAGAAGTGCTGCATATCATTTTTCAGCCCTTGTTAGAAGGCGATTCGTATGGCCTGGTGGTGTAGTGTGGTGATGAAACCTGAATTGCAGCCTTCAAATGCGTCTTCAGACCCAGAGATGGCCTGCCTGCCTGCCTGCCTGCCTGCCTGCCTGCCTGCCTGCCGCAGAAGAGCGCAGTTGATGAATATGCATTCATGCCACTTAGGCAGCCTCTCGATTGCCTTGCGCGGGACCTTGCTGATGACACACTTTTCTGGGGCAGTTTGTATGTAAACCAAGGCCTTTGGAGGGAGGGAGGGAGAGGGAGAAAGAGAGGACCTTGGCAGGGTGTTGTCAGCACCATCACTACCCTGCGCTGCTCCAACATGGGTGTGGGGACAAAGGGCGGGGACATTAGTCCAGTCCCGTAAGTGAAAGGCAATTTGCTACAGCTTTAATTACTACTACACTCCCAGCCCTATTATGAGAGATTCTAGGAGTCTCTCTGGTATTGTTGTTGTGACATCAAGAAACGGCTGCCTCTAAATGTTTGAATAGTCACACAGCCCAGGCTATCGCAAGGCATGGATGTGTTGTTATGTTTTTCTTCTTTTTATGAATTTATATTTTATTGTTTTTTTTCAGGGTAAGGTTAGTGTTGTTGTTTTTAACAGTGCCATTATGCAGTCAAATATATATCTATGCTGTATCCGTGAGTGCAAGGTATTGTATTTAGAGTCTGCTTTATGTGGGAGGTGTGTTTACTATTTAAAGGGCAGTCAGAGAGTGAGGCAGAGTCCCCTCAGAGCGAAATTGAAGAGTGCAGCGAGAAGCGAGCATAAACAGTCCAGATCACGAGAGTCTAGCCCCTGCACATGTGTGATGTCTGAGGTTGTGCGAAGCTAAGTTGGGGAAATTAAATGATTTTGGGCTTTCAGGTGTCTCATCACTGTCTGCTGCTGTGGAGATGGTAGGAAGGCAGTCTCATAATACACAGTGGATCGCTGTAACAATAGCCATTGAAAAGACTTAACAACCATCGGTATGACACTACTATGACTATAACACAGAGCCTTTAGCAAGTAACCCATTACAACTTGGTCATTACCATTCTGGTAACAGCACATTTATGACGGCAGCTGTGTCTTCACAGGTTAAGGTTTCAATGAAGTTGCCCGGCACAAATGGTTGTAGCTACCGCAGTTTCAGCGAGGTACTTTGCCACATGGAAGTCCATTTGCCTCAGGTGGAGGTGGAGTGTTTTGTGAAGGCCATTTCGGAGCGGGGGTGTATACGGGTGTAACAAAAGTGGTATGATAACGACAGCACTCCCCCACAGGAGCCATATTAGCCTGTGCCAGTCTGTCAGTGGGATGCAGGGGCGGATGATGGAGAAAATGAACCACAGAGGAAATGGCTTTTTAAAGATGGCGGTCGTCGGCGTGATGTGAAGACAGACCGATGCCAGCATATGTGTGGGCGGGCGAAGCCGGTGTGAGTGTGTGCGTGTGTGCGCGCGCGCTAGGGTGCATCAGATGCCCCCTATGAAAAGATATTGCCTTGGCCCTATAGTAAAAATGTTCTACACCCAGTAAAAACACACTGTGTAAAATATTTTGAAATTTGGATGAAGTCTACCGGGGCCACCAGCCCTATGAAAATAGAAAATAATGGTGATAGTCAGAATCTTGGAATAGAAATGGACATTTTGCTGCATAAAGCTACCCAATAAAAACATATTGTCTCAGCTGTGTGATAAAAATGTTCTATGCACAGTAAAATCACTCTGTGTAAAATATGTTGAAATTTAGATGAATTCTACCGGGTCCACCAGGCCCATGAAAATACAAAATAATGATGATGGTGATGGGCAACCTGGATTCCAAAGCTGAAGTCCAGTGCCACATATTCCAAATGACATACCTAGTTTTACCTTTCCAGTTATGGCAGCTGGACAGGTAAAACCAGGTAATTTGAAATCTGTGGCACTGGATTGTAGCTTTTGAATCTAGGTTTGCCATTGTCTTAAAACAGAGGTGGACAAACCGCGTGACACATTTGCCCCAGCCAATATAATGAACCAGCTGAGCCTAATTACCACTTAAGCCAGGTTGATGAGGTAATTAGTGAAATCACCTGTATTGGGAGCACAAACAGAAGGAATATCTAAGCAGGTTGTGTATTCAGTCGATATACTGACACAGACTTCAGTCTCAGGACAGACTGATGGTCAAACTGCTATATTTAGGCAAATTTGCTCTTTTGCAACACAATATCAATTCCTTGCTGCCTTGGACCACTGCTAGTATCAAGCAAGGGATTGCAAAGCTGCATGACTGTTATATTTGTGTGTTTCACCTGTGGGCCTACAATTCATGGAGGAACATCTGTACTAAAGCTGTGAATGTTCATTGGAATGCCTAGGCTACAAGGCAGTCAATACAACTGTATTGAAGAGTGCCATTACTTCTTTATCCCATCGCCTGTGGTAGTATTTCACTTTACTCCATCAGATGAGTACAATAACTTACCTGAGAGGCCCTTGGCAATGGACTATGGACCTGGTGATACCCATGACATACCTAGAAGCCACTTAAGTACAGGTTTTGGGAAGCCACTCTTTCCAACATCACATACAGTTGTATTGTATGTACTCTATTGAAACTACTGCAGGGATTTTCTTGAAAAAAACACAAGTCATTCCAAGGAGCATTCACAGCTTTAGTACAGATGCTCCACCAGGTATTAACAGCTACCTGTACAATCCTGTAGGCCCACAGGTGAAGCACACAGAAGTCATACAACTTCGCAATCTCTTGCTTGATACTGGCAGTGGGTCAGCTGGTTCATTATATTGGCTATATTTGGAATATGTGGCACTGGACTTTGGAATCCAGGTTGCCCATCACCATCACCATTGTTTTGTATTTTCATGGGCCTGGTGGACCCAGTAGAATTAATCTAAATTTCAACACATTTTCCACAGAGTGATTTTACTGTGCATAGAAATTTTTTTATCACACAGCTGAGGCAATATGTTTTTATTGGGTAGCTTTATGCAGCAAAATGTCCATTTCTATTCAGGGCTGGACTGGGCGATAAATAGGGCCCGGGCACTTTTGGATTTAAGGGGGTCCCCTCGTTATTATGGGGGCCCACAAGGGTGCGGGGCTCACCGGGAAATGCCCGCCATGCCAGATGGCCAGTCCAGCCAAGATTTTGACTATCATCATTATTTTGTATTTTCATGGGCCTGGTGGACCCGGTAGAATTCATCTAAATTTCAACATATTTTACACAGAGTGATTTTACTGTGCATAGAACATTTTTATCACACAGCTGAGACAATATGTTTTTATTGGGTAGCTTTATGCAGCAAAATGTCCATTTCTATTCCAAGATTCTGACTATCACCATTATTTTCTATTTTCATGGGGCTGGTGGCCCCGGTAGACTTCATCCAAATTTCAAAATATTTTACACAGTGTGTTTTTACTGGGTGTAGAACATTTTTACTATAGGGCCAAGGCAATATCTTTTCATAGGGGGCATCTGATGCACCCTAGCGCGCGCGTGTGTGTGTGTGTGTGTGTGTGTGTGTGTATTTGTGTATGTGTGTGTGTGTGTGTGTGTGTGTGTGTGTGTGTGTGTGTGTGTGTGTGTGTGTGTGTGTGTGTGTGTGTGTGTGTGTGTGTGTGTGTGACTCACTGATAGATAGTCATTTTGTAGCCTGTGAGCCTAACTGTGTGGACATGGTGTTTTTTAATGTAGGTGTTTCGAGGTTATTTATATGGTGTCCACTGTCCACCCTTGAACATCTCCCGTTTAACTGAGACTCTTCTCACGAAACAGCCATTTACATTCTTAAATGTAGAAATAAAGAATAGGCATAGAATAAACATTCATAACATTTTGTGATGTAGGAAGGAATCATTAAATGCAATCGTGTGCCATGTTCTCAGTGGTATTCCCTTGTAGTAGCCTACCGTGAAATTCGAGAGGAAAGGTAGTGTATGTATTTGTGTCAATGAATGCTAAGCAAATGGTGATTCATTTTTTTACAGTTAACGATCTGTTTGTAAAAGGGGGGAAACAAAGACTTGATATGGGTGTGTTAAACGTGTGTTGACAAAGCGTGAAATGTGTTCACAATAGCAAATTGTGTCAAAGCCCACAGGAAAGGACTGTTCAGTTAAAGTGTATGTGCTAACTTCTAGCATCAAATCTGGTCACTGTCAGTCATTTTCCCTCCATGCCCCCATTCCCCTGTGCTGTGCTGTAGCTGTTTGAGGCTAACTCGGCATATAATGGACATGGAGCTGATGATGGATGTGTGTTTTTGTCCATGTCTTTGCTTCAGTCAGCTCTCTGCCACCATTGTGATCGTTGTCACCTTCCTGTGAACCTTTCTCCCTCTCTGGCGGTAAATGAAAGGGAGCCCTCCAGGCCTCATTGATCAGCCTCGCCTTTGAGACATAACCTTGAAGAGAAGCGGGTTGGGGGAAAAAAATTACCTCAGAGTCCTCATTCTCTTCACTAAATGATGCCTGGCTGCAGGCTATTTATTATCAGGGTTTCTTACTTTCTGTAGGTTAACCTAGCCAGGTTTATTGGGGATACCCCGTCTCTGATTTCTTAGTGGTGTAGATCCTAGTAGCTTAGACTGGCAGGGAGTGACATTGACCAAGTCGGAACCCCTGACTGTATTAAATTGCTATTTCGGCGAGTATTGCTGAATAAAAAAGCTGTGTGTGTGTGTGTGTGTGTGTGTGTGTGTGTGTGTGTGTGTGTGTGTGTGTGTGTGTGTGTGTGTGTGTGTGAGTGTGTGTGTGTGTGTGTGTGTGTGTGTGTGTGTGTGTGTGTGTGTGTGTGTGTGTGTGCGTGCGTGCGTGCGTGCGTGCGTGCGTGCGTGCGTGCGTGCGTGCGTGCGTGCGTGCGTGCGTGCGTGCGTGCGTGCGTGCGTGCGTGCGTGCGTGCGTGCGTGCGTGCGTGCGTGCGTGCGTGCGTGCGTGCGTGCGTGCGTGCGTGCGTGCGCGCGTGTGTGTGTGCGTGCGCGTGTGTGTGTGAATGATGGGCTTGAGAGTTTTCAACCAAAGTGAAGGGTTTACGTTTGCACAGCTGGCATTATGAGTCTTGCCCTAACCGTTTTGTTTTGTTTAGTCTCCACCGGCCCTGAAATAGTGCTTTTTGTTGTGGATGCCGAAAAAAAACATGCCTGCCTGCCTGCCTGCCTGCCTGGAGTTTCCAGATGGTTGTGTGCATGGCTATGTTTGTGGTTGGAGGCATTTTCTATAGTTCCATTGTGCAGCTGCCAAAGGCCACTGGTTTGTGTCGTTGGGAGAATGTATATGTACTGTATGTAAATTGTCAAAAGGCAATAGCTTAGGATGGGACGTTTCTGCCATCTTAACTTGCCAGATTTTCGAAATTGTTTGGAAACTTCTGGTACAGAAATGGACAAACATGGACCGACGCACACAAATAAACAAAACAAACACAACACAGAACACTGAGCTGCACACACACCGATGCCCTGCATATATTCAGCACAAGCTGGTTTCAATTCATTCTCCATGCAGCCTTGGGTAGCCATTTTTGGGTCCGAGACTGACTTAACTGAGGGTGGCATTGACGGTTGTATATGTCTCTCTCTCTGTCTCTCGCTCGCTCGCTCGCTCGCTCTCTCTCTCTCTCTCTCTCTCTCTCTCTGGGCACTGTGGGCAGCAGTACCACTCCTACTCCTACTCCTACCCGGCTGAGTCACTCCCTGAGGGGGGCGGAGGAGAGGAAGGCAGGAAGGCGTCACAGCGCACCAATGGCCCAGGGGAATGTGGGAAGGTGCGACATGAGGCCTTATGGGAGCCTGGAGCTGTTCCTAACTGCTTCCTCTGACACCCCCGCCCAGGGCAGGTGACAGGGGTGTGGGAAAAACGGGTCGGTAGTCCCGGGCCCACGGAGAGCGTTAGCATTAGGTCCTCATTGTATTGTATGCGACTTTGTACCAGGCTCTGCCAAAACTGTTGCCGGCCCTGCCACTGCCCCACATCTGCTGGCTTTTCTATCGCACGCCCCCAACCGGCATCTCTAAACTCTCTTGTTACTGTGCAATGACGGGACTGCAAGGAGGATCGTGGTGTTCTTCCATGGTTTTGAAGCGAGAACATGATTCAGTTGTTTACCGCCTCATAAAATGTATTAGTGCCAAGGAAGAAAAAAATCGAGTCCTCTGAGGAGTCATTTTCTTGAGGATGTTCAATGAATGTGGACTGAACTCGATGTTCTCATTCTCCTCTCCATTCTTCTTGCCCTCTAATTCGTCACAGCGTGAATACTCACGGGAAATGCCCGTTTCATTCCCGCTCATGGCATGCGCAGTTGATTATAATTTGTGTTTGTTTATGCCTATGTGGCCATTGGGAGTTCAAGAAAATGTAGCGTGTGTTGTAATGCATACCGGTAGTCATAGCAGCTGGCGATGCATACTGTTTAGTGCTGCATATTAGCTGCTGCTATTTGAATGTGCTCTTTACAGTCTGCTTTTCAATGTGGAATTGTTCCCTTCTTTCATCACTTTTAAAATCATTTTGAACACTTTATATTAAATTACACTTAGCTGATGCCTTTTTAGTCCAAAGTGACTTACGGTTATCAATACAGGATATTGGTTACAGTCCCTGGAGCAGTGTGGGATTGGGTGCCTTGCTCAAGAGCCCCTCAGCCATAGAGTGAGATAAGGAGTGGAAGGGTGAGATTCAAACCGGCAACCCTCTGATCCAAAGCCAATATCCTTAGCCATTAGGCCACGGCTCTCCATACAAGTCATCAAGTCGGTTGAATTATAGTCCATGTAAGTAATCAAGTAGGGTGAATCAGTGTCAGTTTCAGCACCAAGGGATTTTTGTGATGGTTTGAATGCCTATGCAGGCTATTTGAGCTGTGCTCAGCCACTGGCATGTTTAGGCTAAGGAAGGATATCATAATAAAAGGGGCAGGGAGAGAAGTAGTAGTACTTTTTTGATTTTCTAGTGACTTTGGTTCCCAAGCAGGCAGTGCGTCTAGCGTGTGCACTCATGCAGCCATTTATGTGACAGATCCATACACTAGTCCATGCAATTAACCAGCTATCTATCTCCCGACTATCTGTCTATCTGAACCGCGGGTGTGTAAATTGATTGGCAGATGGAGTCAAACCACCACAACCTTTTGCCCGAATCGAAGGCTTTACCCCGAAGCAAGTGTCTCATTGACGGGAAAGGGGTTAAATGTCAAATTCTTCGTGTCACGCATGATGCCGGCCGCTACATGGGATGATGAAGATGGGTATTTAAGGACATTGGCTTGCAAAGGTCTAGACTGGCCTGAGCCACCCATAAACCTCCACTCAGTTATTACTTTCCTGCACAATATGTTTGATTTTTAGCCCCACTATCGTGACCTTTTGAAGTGTCACAAGCAGGGTGGGCAGGCCCAGGATATCTGGGTTTGGTTTTCCGGGTTGAGATCAGATTCGTGTACAGAGTAGACAACCAAGTCATTCAACAAATAGGGGGAGGGATGAGGAAGAGGGATAAAGACGATTTTAATTGGAATGTATGTTAAGGATTGGATAAAATGCAGCTTCAACAGAGTTTAAGCCCTCCCATCTGTAATTGATGCTCAATTTGGAAGCAAAATTTCTCTCCTGCAGAGACAGTAAAGGCAAATCTCATCTTATCTGGAAGCTTAGTTTGCTAACTAAGTTAGCAACGTATTTGGTTGCAATGCAATTTGCCACAAGCAGCCTACTAACTTGCTAACTGATTAACATTGATGCTGTCGAGAAACGCACTCCAGGTTAGCAGAGGTCATTTGGTAGGCCCAAGGGTGTGGGCAGTGGACTGCTGTGTTTGTCTGTACCTCTCCCTCCCTCCCTTGTGGCACATGTTGTTCTCTGAGCAGGTGGAGTCATCTGTTTACAATCAGGGAATTAGCCTGACCAAGTCCACTCTCATCCAGTCTTAACCAAAGGGAGGGGGAAGTGCTGTTTACATTGTGAAAGAGGGAGTCTGTGTGTTTGTGTGTCTGAGTGTGCATGCATGTCTGTTTGCGTTTGTGTTATACGTTTGTCTCTTACTGTCTCTTCTTATTTGTCTCTTCTTATGTCTGTGTCTCTTCTGCACCTGTGTGTGTGTGTGTGTGTGTGTGTGTGTGTGTGTGTGTGTGTGTGTGTGTGTGTGTGTGTGTGTGTGTGTGTGTGTGTGTGTGTGTGTGTGTGTGTGTGTGTGTGTGTGTGTGTGTGTGTGTGTTGGTTCTGTACCTGTGTGTGTTTGTGTGTGTGTGTGTGTTCTGTACCTGTGTGAGTTTGTGGCTGGTCTGTTGAGAGAGTTGGTGAAGGGCGTTTGTATGAGGAGAGGAGGGTGCCGTTTGTGAATTTGCACCGGCTGGGTCTTATGATTAAGTGGAACTTTGTATTTATTTATGTGTCGAATTTGGGCGTGTCTGAGTAGAAGAGATCTCAGTGTTCTGGTGCCGCCCAGCCGCTAGCTGTTCTAGAACTCCCTGAGGTTCTGATTAGAGATGAATCACATGTAAAACATCTATGGTGTTATAATCGGGACAAAACCTCCACGAGCGCCACTTACTGCTCACGCGAGGTATTTTTTTCTGCGCGCGCGCGTAGACACTGTCGCGCGCGCGAGTTTGCTCTGCGCGCGCGCGCAAACGCTGCCACGCGCGCGCAAACACCGTCTCACGCGCGAGAGGTGACATGAATTTCCTCACGCGCGCGAGCAGAAATATGAATATTTAAATTATCTCCTCCCACTGGTTAGCATAACAAATGAAGCGGAAGTTTGTTTAGTCCATAATAGTCAAACACAGAGAGCTCAGATCTCAATTGTTGATAGACTATCGTTGCTACGGTGACTGCAACCGACCACCTTTGAAACACAACTGAAACGCAACTCACGGCTGCTGCTGACAAGGGCATTCACATATTTATTCGTAAAACCATTTTATTTTTTGGTGGATGAAAACATTGTGTCAATATGCTATGTCTATGTTCGCCTTATTCACCCGGAACGTTCTAAAGACGTTGAGGGGTACACTTCAGGGGTACATTCGGCAACGCACCAGCTGTCATGGCGCCTCACTGTTGTGTGCCCAAATGTTCGTCCTCAAAGAGAAAAAAAATCCTACCGTGGACAGACTTTCCACCGTTTCCCCAAAGAGCAGGCACTTCGCCGTGGATGTATAAATCACATCTAGAGGGGTCCTGGTCCATATTTCAAGGTAAGATGCAAAATTATGTTCAATCATACGCATTAGCTAGCACAAATAAGCTAGCTCGCCAAACTTGTCATGACTCATGTAGCCTAATGACGCGAATGCCTCGGTGAAATAAAAAATATGAATGTGTAATTACACAACGCTACATTTATATGATATTTCCAGATCGCTATTTCAAGATTAGGCTTTTAATTGTGTGGTAAGCGATCCGATGGCCACTGATTTTGTGCTACCAGAACCAGTAGCGTAGGCCTACTTGTGCCAAAATCAAGTTGTTTTGCTAACGAACTAAAATGCATACCCTGGTATTTATGGTTACAGATCAACGCTGAGACCAAGGTTTGCTCTGAGCACTTTGAGAAGCAGTGTTTTGTAAAGACCACCCGTGTTATCACAAAGCTTATAAAGGATGCTGTGCCAACTTTCGCCTGGACTTCAGAGAGGCCAAAGAGGAGAATCATCATTCGCAGACCGAGGTTAGTTTGTTCAGTCAATATTCAACTGACATGTGTTTAGCAACCCTCTAATAATAATAATAAACCGAGAATAGTTCGCCATAGGAATAGCCTACATTTAAATTTAGACAAGACTGGAGAATGAATGTATGTGCTGGAGATAATTGCACCGTTCCGCGGTGTCTCCTTCAAATGAATGGCAAAGTAGCATGATAGCTTTGGCTGTGGGGAGGGTTTTGAACAGGACTGGTCGCGCACGCCGACGCTGTCAGTGTGAAAGGCAGAGAAAAACACGCCTGCTCCTCCCTCCGAGTCCAGTGACTTTTTAATAACTCACTTTTCTAAAGTTTTAACTTGGATTTCTGTCACGTTTAAACGCCACCGCTCCTGGATCTCTCTCTATGCTGTGCCCTGCCTAGTATTTCTGAGTCCCCTGAAATAGGCTGTCTGCATTCTCTTTTTAAATGCACTGGGCCCTTTCTTTCAAATTAGTCCGTTCGTTTCAGATCTTGTCATTTCTGCTTTAGGTGACTGCTCAAGATGTGGCTTCCTGTAGTTCAGAGATAGTTTTCAAAACTGCCTCAAGCTTATGTAGTAGTGTTAACAATAAACAGGTGTGGAACATATTGCCTATATTTGAATAGTTGTGGGAATAACTGTGGGAACATGGAGCAGCAAGAATAAGCTGTGGGACCAATGGGCTGTGGGAAACATAGAGCAGCTGACCCCCAACAGGGTCTTCATGGTTGTATGACCTGAATACATTTTCAAAGCGGAGCCACAGGATGTGGACTTCTACTCTTTTCCACTATTAGACGTGCCTTTGTCCTGCACCTGGCCTCAGCGAGGTGGGATGTGCATACTCTTACTTTTATAAAAATGTTGTATATTGACCACTAATTCTGTGCATGCTGTCATACAGAGATGATGACCCATTCCTGAAGTTGGACGCCAGAATGCAGGAAGGTGCTGTTTAAGAGCCTAGGTAGGTATTTGCTCTAAAGACATTTGTCTGCCACAATTTAGGAAACGCTGTCAAAGTGTGTGAATGGCGAAGACCAGCTTACAATGTTTTCTCTTCTCTTTTCTTTTGTTTCTGTGCTGTGTGGGCCATGTTTGACATGTAAATACAGTATATCACGAAAGTGAATACACCCCTCACAGTTTTGCAGAGTTTTGAGTATATCTTTTCATAGGAAAGCATTACAGAAATGTAACTTTGACACAATGATTAGTGACCTTTTAACAACATATTTAACCGCTTAAATTTCTTGTTCACTCAGAAAAAAACAAAATACAGCCATTAATGTTTGAACATGTACTCACAAAAGTGAGTACACCCCAGATTAAAATCCGGTATAGAAGGGGCTATGTTGGCTCGAATCGTCTCGAAATGAAACGAAATGAAAAGGGATGACAAGGGAGGTCATCAGTGTGCGTTTCAACCTTTCTTTGCATTGAACTTTTAAATTTTGAGTCTGCATCTGCCTTAAATAGATTGGTGTGTGATTTGAATGCAATCCTATGGAGAATATCATGATCTGCTTCAGTAGTCACAGTGCATGTTGACATGCATGTTTCTTTTAGGTGTATTTCAGATTGCCAATGTTGACAGCATTCATGCATCCCCAAACCATGTCAGTCCCACTACCATGCTTGGCTTATGAGAGGATACACCATTTTTGTAAAACTCACTTGTTTACCACCACACATGCTTGACACCATCTAAAGCAAATTTGTTTATCTTGGTCTCTTCAGACCACACGACATGGTTCCAGTGATCCATATCCTTGGTCTGTTCATCTCTCTTGAGACCAAGATAAACAAATTTGCTTTAGATGGTGTCAAGCATGTGTGGTGGTAAACAAGTGAGTTTTACAAAAAGGTGTATCCTCTCATAAGCCAAGCATGGTAGTGGGACTGACATGGTTTGGGGATGCATGAATGCTTTCAACATTGCCAATCTGAAATACACCTAAAAGAAACATACATGTCAACATGCACTGTGACTACTGAAGCAGATCATGATATTCTCCATAGGATTGCATTCAAAACTCACACCAATCTATTTAAGCCAGATGCAGACTCAAAATGTAAAAGTTCAATGCAAAGAAAGGTTGAAACGCACACTGATGACCTCCCTTGTCATCCCTTTTCATTTCGAGACGATTCGAGCCAACACGGTCCCTTCTCTACCGGATTTTAATCTGGGGTGTACTCACTTTTGTGAGTACATGTTCAAACATTAATGGCTGTATTTTGTTTTTTTTCTGAGTGAACAAGAAATTTAAGCGGTTAAATATGTTGTTGAAAGGTCACTAATCATTGTGTCAAAGTGAAATTTCTGTGATGCTTTCCTGTGAAAAGATATACTCAAAAATCTGCAAAACTGTGAGGGGTGTATTCACTTTCGTGATATACTGTAGACCACTAGGCTAGTTCAGTTGTTGGCGGTGGATTTATGTTGATTTATAAATACAAGTCCTTTAGTAGGCTAGTAGGCTAACTAATTAATGCGAGCATGACCTACTGTGTCATGCTAAACAAGCAGGAAGCTGGGCATTCTTGGCGACTCTGAGAACTATAATACAGGCCAAGTCGTCATTGTTATAAGATGGTAATAACATCATCAAATATTTGCCCTGTTGAATGGATGTACGTTTTTGCGTCACGTCCTGTTGATGCTAAAATTACGTGCACTGTTACATCAAGATTCATGAACTTGTCAGCAGTGCAGCCAGCCTTCTTTCTATGGCCGTAATGTAATCGTTTACAGCTCTCGAAATGAGCAGACAGCTCAGCTGCTTGGTGCATACTCTTACCAATCGGTCTATATTATTCCCTCTTGCATTATTTATTTTCAGGCGGTGGAAGAAGCACTTGCAGGTATGCTACCGACCAGGCTCCTCAACACCAATCCGAGACGGAAGATGAAACGGGATGAAGCAGTTAGATTGAGGTAAACATCTACACACCCCTGTTCAAATTCCAGGTTTTTGTTACGTAAAAAATGACAGAAAACAAACTTAAAGCTTTAAAAGGGAAGAATAGAAAATAAAACTTCTATTAACATTGTTGCATAAATATGCACACCCTTAAACTAATACCTTGTTGCAGCACCTTTGGCTTCTATCACCGAACTCAGTCTTTTGGGTAAGAGTCTATCAGCATGGCAAACATAGAAGTGACAATATTTGTACACGTATCTTTGCAAAAAGTACTCCAAATCTGACAGATTGCGAATGCATCTCATCTGCACAGTCCTCCTCAGATTGCCCAACAGATGTTCCGTGTCATACAGGACTGAACTCTCCCACTCCCAGTCCAGGTCTCTGCGGTCTTCTGAAAAGGACAATCTCATCATCCCCCGAGCCAGACTCCGTACTGTTGGTGACAGAGCTTTTTGTGTTGCTGCCCCCACGCTCTGGAACAGTCTACCTCCCAACATACGCCAGGCCCCCACACTGGCTACGTTGAAATCACATCTATTCACAGAGGCATATGGACTTTAACTTCACTGGCCCATCCCCTCCCCCTTTATGCCACTACAATGGCCCCTGTGGAACTGTTCTAAATTCCAACCTCCATGACTTAAGCCCCAGTTACAACTGAAGAACGATAATCACATAGCATGATGCTGTCACCTTCATGCTTCACTTTACGCTTGGTGTTACCTTGGCAATGAGGTGTTGTTACCTTTTGTAATTATGTCCAAAATGTTAAACCTCGGTTTCACCTGACCATAATACATCTTCCCACATGCATTTGGGAGATTACAGAAGTATTTTTTGCAAAATGTACTCCACCGAGATTTAACTTTTTGGTCATAATTCGAAAGGGTATATTTGGCACAAAACATCACCCCAACAACACCATACTTTAAGTGAAGGGAGCCTTGTTGGGTGATCTGAGGAGGACTGACTGTGGGAGATTGCACTCGCAGTCTTTCTGATTTGGAGGGCTTTGCAAAGAGGGGTGCACGAATATTGCCATATTAATGTGTGCCATGCTGAGACTCTTACCCACAAAAGACTGTGCTGTAATGAAGGCCAAAGGTGCTGCAACTAAGTATTAATTTAAGGGCGTGTACATTTTTGCATTGCATTGCATTGATTAATAGTTTCGATTAAAGGAGGGAAAAGCTGTGAATTTATTTGTCTTCACAAAAACCTGACATTTGAAGAGGGGTGTGTAGACTTTTGGGAGCCACTGTACATGTAGAAATGATGTGTTCATATCTCTAACCCTCTTGGTTTAGCATGATAATGAAAAGAACTGTGAGCAAAAATGTGGCAAGCAGAAAACCAGAGTGGCTAGTGACTTGGGAAAACCCAACTGTGGCCGGAGAGCAAAACATTAATGTCAAACCCTTGTCTGTACCCAGACATGGGTTCCTACCAGGTGTACGGATACCCAAACACAACCACATCGTATGCAAAGCGCAAGTCTGAATTAAATTTTCTACACACATGTACCTAAAAAGTGTACCACAGTCACCGTGTAGTTTGAATACTTTTACTTGAAGGAGAGGATTGTGCACACAGGTGCAGTACGAAGGTCAACTGTAGTTTTCAGAGTGAGGAGTCTGCACACTTAGAATCGTTTTTGTTGCGTTTTATTTTTTCATGGCAGGATAACGTACCTCAACAGTCTTCTTCAGATTCTCTACAAACACAGTCTGAGTGGTGATTAGAACATGCCTGGCATCCAAGGGTGTGGCCAGTTTGTTAACCCTTAACACTCTACACTTTACAATTATAATTATTTTACACTGTCTGGACAAGATGTAGAATACTACTGAGCGACAGTGATATGTCATGTTCTTAATACTGTTATATCCTGTCATTACAGACAAGGCGGCCGGAAACTTTGATGACCTCAATGACACTGGCTAGGTGAAGGACATCAACAAAATGGCATCAGGTCACCAGACATCAGCTCATAATCCACAACATCATCAACCATTTTGCGCCAAAAATGAAGCCGTTCACATACCATGGCATCCTAAGCAGGTAATTTCATACCTCTCAGTAACCTCAGAATGTATTAACAGAATAAACAAAATTATCACTTCCCATAATTTCTACCACATGTTTCAATAGGCAGCACTACACTACTATGCAACAGTGAGAGAGAGCGGGCAAGGACAAGTAAAGCGGACCTACACTACAGCAAGACTTTGACACTTCTCCACGTTCGAGGCAGCCATCACCCCCACCGTTGAGCAGCGGCTATGTGTAACCCCCAAAAGAGGAGATGATCCGACGATGTGTGCGTGTGTGTGTGTGATGTATGATATTGTAACACTTCAGTCCTTCTTTTATACTATACAGTGTATACATATACATTTGTGGGTTTGTTTAAAAACCATTGCTGAGGTTAAGAAATGCATTATGACAAATACATCTGATTCAGGTGTACTGTCTTTTATTTGCCACAAATAAATCACATCCTGGAAACCTGTACGATGTGTGGATTTAAAGATCTGCCAGATCTTTGTGACGGCACAGGATTGCAGTGGAACCCAAACATAGCCTACGAACTCCCACGCCATCTCACCAACTGCCGATATGCAGTATGCCTGATTTTTCCTGTACAGCAAAGAAATGTAGAGATTGTGCCTTCATCAAGAATAGGTCATTTGGATTCACAACAATTATTCAATTTACTTTGTGCGTGTGGTGTTGCTACTGTTATTATTATGTTACTAGTGACCCCTTTAGTTGAGTTCCATAGTCTACATGAAATCTCTGCACTTGTGTTACCACTATTGGGATTGGCAGCTCCCTTAATGAAAATGAGAAAAACTTGCCTGGATGAAATGTTATGAACTGTATGCGTTGTGCTGCTTGCTGAAGTAACATGACACCCACATCACCTTCCAGAAATAAAGTGTATACAGGCTACCTAACCAGAGTCCTAGAGACCTATTGCTGCTGTGTGATGAAATCCAGGCAAAGGCCCAAAAGCTTTGGCAATTGCTGCAACATGTAAAAAAGGTAGACAGATTAGGCCCCTGCAGATATGGCATGTGTACCGGTAGATGGATTCACTAAATTCTTTAACCACTTAAATGGCTTGGGTCAGACAAGCTGGGCTGCACACTGACCTCTTCCATGTTGCCCATGTGGTTTCGTTGGCTGTGTGTGACAACCTCCGTACAAGGGCCGCCGATCAGCAACTGAAGGCAGATTTTTTTTTTTTTAATGTCTGCACCTTTTTTATTAAATGTATTGCATTGCACTGGTATCACATTGCATTAAATATACTAGCCAAGTGACACAGAGAGCAGGTAAATACAGTGTATTGATCTGAACCATTTATGTCACTTCTTAAAGATTCAATTATTCAACTCTATATTCAAAGAGGCCGGTATTGCTCTACCATTTTCCACGAACCAGTCAACTTCCTGGGAGTAATTGCAGTACTTTGAGAAAGTGATCTTTCTAGCCTAATCATTCATTGTGCTTGTGTCAGTATTGTAGTGTCATTGTTTATTTACAGTGTGTCGACGCCATCTACTGGATACTCAGCGCACGGTTCATTTTCTAGCCACTTCATCATTTCATTCCAAAGCACAGAGTGAGCTCTTTGATGCAATGTAGGCTAAATTCACCTAGAGCTCTAGTTGTGTATATCCAATGACTTATGTAGACCTCCTTGTGTATACCCGTTGTGGATCGCTGAATACATAGCCTACAAAATCCATAATCACCAGCTATGGAGAACACGACAGTGGCAAAATGAATGATTGTTCCAACCGATTTCAATAAAGGTTCTCTGATCTGACCGCTTGAATTGACTATCCGGCTCCATATTTTATTGCAATGCTTACCAGCAAAAGTATCAAACACACTTGAATCCTTATAGCCTACATTACAAATATCTGACTGGACCATCGTAGGAAACAGGTTTGTACCGGTATGTCTCTCAGTCATGCAGTACACGGAGCTGGATTTCAGTGAAACATTGCACTTACAACATGTTAACTTAAGGTCTCTGTAAACGTGCATTTTGGTCTTCTTTGCAAAACAACTTTGTCATCATGCCAAATGCCTAGCCTGCTAACTTTAAGCTCTTAAAACGCACTCGTCGTGAGCAAAATGAAGCTTGACAGGACACGAACCATAGCATATTTGATGAAATGTCTACTCACTTTATTCCTCATCTGCTGTCTGCGAATCTCAACAAGTTCGCCCATGAAATAAACAATTAAAAACAATGTTTTCATAAAAATGGTAAGCAATAGAGGTATATGCAACCTTCAGTCATTCCACTCGTCAGTAAACGCCAGCTGCAGTTACCGTAGCAACGATATCAACAATTGCTCTTCAGATCTGTGTCTGATTATTTCAGACTAAACAAACTTCCGCCTCGTTGGTTATGCTAATCAGTGGGAGGAGATTATTTAAATATTCATATTTCTGCTCGCGCGCGTGAGGAAATTCATGTCACCTCTCGCGCGTGAGATGGTGTTTGCGCGCGCGTGGCAGCGTTTGCGCGCGCGCGCAGAGCAAAATCGCGCGCGCGAGAGTGTCTACACGCGCGCGCAGAATAAAATACCTCGCGTGGGCAGTAAGTGGCGCTCGTGGACCTTTTGTCCACATAATGACGCCATAGAGATCTGGGTCATCGAAGAGCTCACATCGCACAGTCTCTCTCTCTCTCTCTCTCTCTCTCTCTCTCTCTGTACACACACACACACTTGCAGACGCATCCTCTCATTTAAAAACACTCTTGTGTAAGTTTAGCCTCGGTAAGCGTACACAAAAGAGCACGCCGCAAAAACCAATTAATGAACTTTGCAACCACACCCAGTAATCTGAAGACGCACCTTTTCAGGAACACACGCACACACACACACACACACACACACACACACACACACACACGCACACGCACACGCACACGCACACGCACACGCACACACACCTTCTCCTTCTCCTTCTCCTCAATCCAGAATCCTACAATTCTCTCCGTCTTTGGGTGGTTCCGCCCTCGTAATATTGTGTGTCTGTGCTGGTCCCGGTTCAGTTTCTTCATTTCCTCAGAGAGAGAGAGCGAGAGAGAGCGAGAGAGAGCGAGAGAGAGCGAGAGAGACTTGTTATGTCTGTCAGGGAGACTGTCATTAAGCAGTCAGCCCTGCGGCCTCGGTGGTGGCTTGAGTCCTGGCCTGCTCCCACCTTAAAAAAAAACAATATCGTCAAACCATTGCCAGTCACTGTTCTGCTCTACAGTATTCCTGTCCATTAATGTTTTATACCGGATATATATTTTTTTGTCTTTTCTTTTTTTAACATATTTTTTTAAACTTTATTTATGATAGGACAGCAGGGGGTGACAGGAAGCGAGTGGGGAGAGAGAGATGGAGAAGGGCCGGCAAAGGACCCGGGCCGGGAATCGAACCCGGGTCAGACCCATCATGGCAGACAAGTGTCCCACCGTTTGGCCACGGCAGGGTCGTCTGTGAATGTTTTATGAGCGGACGAGGGCCACTGTTATTTTTTTTGCCTTTGCTGCATCTTGTCTGTTCGATTTGACCTTTTGCGAGTTATGTTATGGTACCTTTGTCGCGTAAGCAGCCAACCTTGAATTTTTTCCCTTTTCCTTTGAGGAACACTGTTGTCTGGCATGGTTTGAATCCTCTGTTCGTGGCCTTGGGGGGTCCATGCTGTTTAGAGTATTGCAGAGGCCGGGAAAGTATGCAGATAGAGGAAGAATGCGTCTTCATTGAGCCTTATCTCCTCTCTCTTCGCCTGAGGGCTAGGTGGCCTTACTCTTTGGACACTAGTTTGTTCTGCTGCTGCTGACTTAAGATTTTTTTTCCCCTGCTGATGGCCGCAGTGTTGACACTTTCTCCAGCTTTCACTTTGTACATTGATCTGTGTTGTGGAGATTTGGCAAATCACGTTATGTGTAGTGTGTGTGGTCTGTGTGTGTGTGTGTGTGTGTACACTATTTCTAGAGGACCAAAATTGATAGATCCACAAGGTAGCAGTGAAGGCCACCGGGTATGCTCAACTTCTACCATAAAAGAACAACTCTTGGTGCACACAAAAGGAACCATCAACTTAAAGTAGAGAAAACTGCACTGCGTAGCACTGATGATAGCGCAAGGTCCAAAATGCATTTGCTGTTTCTAATAGAGTTAAAAATACTCTTTAATAATTATGTAGGTTCAGTGGGTGTGGGTGCCATGGTGACATGCTATACTGTACGCATGCTTGCATGCTTGGGCAATGCCATAAGCCTAATTTTAGTTCACGCTGGATTTTGTGCGAGAGATGGTTTGATGGCTACTTAAGACCCTGACATGATAAAACATGGTGCATTCAGGCTATTGTACAAAGTCTGACAAGTACAGGCTCACTGAGTCATACACACACGCATTTGTGTTGTTAAAGTAAGTTAAGGCATAGTGGTGGTGGTGGACATTATGTGCTTGATTGCTCTTGTTGTAGTAGTGCAAGAGAGTTCGAGGTTAATGTCTCCCTAAACTGATTCTGCTGAGGCTTTTTGTGGTGGCTCTGTCACATGAAGGCAGTGGCACAGTAGGATCCTGTCAGGCAAATCAGGGGGAAAAATGGCTGGGGAGGACAAGGGTGCCGTGACCCACTTTGGCAGCATTTGCTCCAGTCCCATACCCACCCTCCTCTCCTCCTCCTCCTCGCCTCACCCCGCTGACTCTCCAGCCTCAGTTCCTCCCTCTTTCTCTCCCTCCTTCCCAACTCTCTGCCGCTCTCCCCCTCAACCACTCCTCCCTCTTTCTCTCCCCCCTTCCCAACTCTCTCGCGCTCTCTCCCTCAGCCTCTCCTCCCACTTTTCCCTCTTTCTCTCCCTCCATGCCTCTCTCCCACCTCCCATCCTCTCTCTCTCTCGCTCTCTCTTGCTCTCCCTTCATCTCTCCCTCCCCGTGTGCCAGCCAGCCCACATCTGTGACGGTGGCGGTGACTCATGTTCGCCGTGCCCGTGCCAGCTAGTGTGCCCAACTTCAGCCTAAAACAAATCTACGACCGACCTTCCTTCCACGCACAGCACGGCACACACACTGCAAGCCGACAGGCAGAGTTTCCTGCAGAACATTTGTTAGTCAAGGCAGGTGGGAGGGCTGGTTGGTGTTGGAGACATTTACGTGACTATCACTGTTGTTGTGCCAGTTTCATATGAAATGTGTTTCGTACAAAACCTGCCAAAAGTAAATGGCTTCTACAATTGTATAGCAACTTTAGAAATTGCCCTCGCAATACAGAATCTTTATCTTTTCTAGGGATCTCGGCAAGGTGGTAAGATTATGATTTTTGATTAGAAAGGTTTCAGGGAAATCCTCAAGTGGGCAGCCATGTTGCAGACAGTGAATGGAGATGTGGTGTGGTGGATGGGTGGATGGGTGGATGGATGGGTGGATAGGTGGTATGATGGACAGAGGCCAGTTGCCAACCTTCTTTCTGTCCCTCAGTTTGCCTCTAACTCACCAGGGTGCAAGATGAGCGCAACAAAGTGTCAAGTGGTGTCAAGCTGACATGCTACACTGCTAGCGTAACTACTCCTCTGTTCGCTCCCTCACTTCACCATGGCGACACAGAATTTGCCACATTTGAGAAGCTTGTGCTCTCTTTGGGACATTACACGTGAAATCAGACACTTTGTGGCCTAACCGACACAAATTTTGGTAAAACTTGGTTTGCCTTGATAGTGTCAAGGAGAACCATAGAACTCCATGGAAAACAAGACTTGTTCAGATATGAATTATGAGATTAAAATATTAAAACATAAATATCCAAGAAGGCTATTAGTAATTCCCCCCCTCAGTGTCATTAACATTTTCAGAGAGTGTGGTCTTTGGTTCTTGAGCCATTGCAGAGATAATGTGACTTAAAGGTTGTAATAAAGTAGTAATGGAGAAGTGTCGTAGAAGTACCCCACCTGACGCAATTCCCTTGGTCATTTTTATCTTTGCCTTTGTGGATGATTTAAGTGAGTGTGCAGTGGATATGTGCAAAATCTGTGAAATGTGTATGGGCTCAACAATGTTTGCTCTGCTCAGCTCTACCATTATTGGTAAACTGCATTTCATTTACATGATCTGAGGAAGACATGGCACCTTCTTGGCTTTTCGTGAAACTTAATTTTAGGTCGCCACACTGCCAGTACCTTTTCATTGGGTGTGCGTGATGACTATGCATTTCTCCGATCAATGCATGCCTTTTCTCATTGTGTCCTATCTGTGCCATGGAGATTGGGTTCAGCTCGTAGTCCTCCGTGTGACTTGCGTGGAAAGGGCAAAATAATGTCCCCATGTTCAGCTGGTTGCTGGCTCAGGCCCTGAATTTGATGCCACCGCCCAGTGTTCAGCCAAGGCTCAGGGTTACCGTTTGGCTCCTTACCAGGGACATGGTGGAGATGCATGGCTGAGCAGCCAGCACAAGTGACGCGGGAAGTTCTCGGGTGAGACCTTCACAGATGAGGTCAGAGATAAACTGAATAGGATGGAGTTTTTTTTAAAGTGAATACGGCTCTTTATCTCTTGAGGTGATGGTGGCTTAAGATGGGATGAAATGTTTTCTATTGTAAATGACTCTCAGGAATACGTTTCTCTGTGAGGACACAACAGACAGTATTCACTTGTGTGTGTAGAGACAGAGATGAACAGATGAGGAAACACGCACAACCAAAAAATCTTGATGGGTTTGTGAAGTGTGTCACTTCATAATGGTAGAGGGGGAAGCTTAGCAAATGAGGGTTTGCATGTATTTGGCCAGATTAGCTCCACTCTTCTTCAGCGCTGGATTTGATTGGTTGCAGGGAGTGTGTGTGGGTGTGTGTGTGTGTATACATAATGTTGCCATAGCAACAGCTCTTGACCCATTATCAGTGTAGGGTTAGGTGAAGGACCATCAAGAGGATAGGTGTGCCTGTGTGTCTGAGGGAGAACTCAGCTTTTCCCAGTGATTGTCTTACGTTGCTGTTTGCACGAAGTGTCTTGAGAAAAAAATTGAAATGGGTTTGAGGAAACACCTGAGGCCCATACTACTAAGCTGTTTCAGGAGTAAACCAGGTCAAGTTAAGAGTTAAATCATCTAATAGACGAGCTTGTACTCCTCATTTTCTTAAGAGAGAGAGGTGTCCAGGCTCTCCTATTGGATGATTTACCTCTTCACTTAACCTGCTTTACTCCTGAGAAAAGGAAAGTTTGTTCGCATGATGCCTTTTGCCCAGAAGCTTTTAGACTGTGAATTGATTAATTCTGCTATGTTACCACCATGTTTGAGCTGCACCACACTGCTTGCCTGAAGAGCTTGACTTCTGTTCACCTGAAAGTAGGGCTGCACAATTACCGTATTGGCCCGAATATAAGACGTGGTTTTTGTTCTAAAAATAGTACTCTAAAAAGGGGGGTCGTCTTATTTCCGCGCGCTAGAGAAAAAAGTAAAAAAAAAAATTTTTTTTTTATTTTTTTTATTTTTTTTTACTTAACCTGAATTCGGCCATTAGCCTATGCTTCACAACAATGCCACAAAACTCAATAATGGATGGGTTAAGAGATTGTTTTGTCCATATCAAATTTGCAGATGCTTGTTTCGTTATGACAGTTGCACCGCACGTCTATCAACTGTCAATGTCAATGCGATGCGGACGACAGTGCAAGGGGAAAAACACAAGTCAATCGCGGCTTGTTGCTCTGCTTTTATTTGTATTTGGTTTTACAGTCTCATCAGGAAAGCTTTGGTCGTTCTCTCTGGTCAGCCGATAACGCCACTAGAACTAAAGAAATGAAGGGTGATTTGACGAACAACCTGTAGGCTAAGTTTTGGATGCTGTCATAAGCCAATCAATGGTCATCTGTGTGTGCGCGACAAAGCAACGATATGCCTCGCAACGATGCAACAACACAGAATAATGGTTAGGGCAAGAGATTTTCTTGTTCATATAAAAGCACTAGGAGTTTTACCCTTGGTACGAAATGAATATCAATCGGACTTTTAATGTCAACGTGGTCCTGATAGGCAGCGCATGGGTTTCAAGTGCAATGCGTCAATCTGCCTTTGGTCACGTTCGGTTTCTACAGAAAACTTTGGATGCATACAATGAACGGCGATTTGGCGAGACGGCTGCTGGTTAGATATTGCTGTCAACGAAGCATTTCGCAAAATCTGTGCATTGCACAATAGATTGCCTATCTCTACTGGACTGGTTGCCTGCCTGGCTGGCGCAGACTCTGAATGTAGGCTATGTTGCGTCGCACTTTAAACAGGCGGGCCCAGACGGCTGTAGCCTGTTACAGTGCCTATTGGCGCTTGACAGGTGAAGTGAGAAAAGAAAGGAAAAGGATATGAGTAGCCATCTGTGGTCTTATATCATGGAAATTCCATGAAAATTATATTGTGAAATTTGTTCTTTGTAAAAAGCCTCAGATTTTCCAACAAATTAAAAACTGCATTTTGAGAAAAGTTTCAAATGTGCAACACAATTAAGTCTTCAAAAAACTTTTTTCCCCAAAACATGAGCCTGAAAATGGGGGGTCGTCTTATAATCAGGATCGTCTTATATTCGGGCTAATACGGTAATAGAAAATAATCGAAAATCGTGATATCATGATATCGAAATCGTGATTTCAATCGTGATTTAATCGTGGCAACAGTGACCTACCTTCAAGAGCGTCCTTGAAGCCAGAACATACTGACAGGCTGGTGTTTCCGTCCTGAAATGTGTTCCCTGCTGTTGCCTTGCTATTGCCTTTTACATAATTATTAGAATTCATTTTATTTTGCTCATCCCGGATATAATTCATTCTTGGTTATATTTCATTTGTTATAATTTTTAAATAATTCAGCAGAGATCAATAATCGTGATTAATAATCATGATTATGATTTTGACCCAAATAATCGTGATTATGATTTTTTTTTCCATAATCGTGCAGCCCTACCTGAAAGTAGTCATCGGTGAAGTTTTATGATGCGCACCGTAGATAAGTCAGAAAGGCCTCTTTTATTGAATTGCACACACACACACACACACACACACACACACACACACACACACACACACACACACACACACACACACACACACACACACACACACACACACACACACGTACTCTCTCTCTCTCTCTCTCTCTCTCTCTCTCTCTCTCTCTCTCTCTCTCTCTCTCTCTCTCTCTCTCTCTCTCCTATCTGTCTGTATCTTTTACTCTCTCTTTTTCTTTCCCCTCTGCCTTTCTCTACACAGAATTCTCCCTCAGCTTAAATCTTGCCCTGTGCTGCTGTGCCGACTGAATAAAACATTGTAAAGCAGGCAGTAGCCATCTGCTATTAATCCAGTGCTGAAGTGGTTTCCGTTTGCCTTTTTGAAACACTACGCTTGTGTTTCAGCACGAGAGAGAGCTCTGTCCCAGATTCTTCTCTTGTTTTTTTCCAAGTGGCATTTACTACACACAGTGCACAAGGAGCTGGTTCCCTCCCGTCTTTTTTATTAAAGCATTTCCAGGCCAAGCAGAAATATATATTTTTTCCAAGGCACTTGCACTGGAAAGCACTTCAAGTTCTTGCAGTCTTATGTTTTTTTTTTAAATTCGGTATTGGTGTGCAGCAGTTATCACCATGGCAGTGTTTCTTTTGGATTTGGTGTGTGGAACAGAAATGGAGGGGCTCCTCATTTTCTAGTGACTAAAATGTGTGTGTGTGTGTGTGTGTGTGTGTGTGTGTGTGTGTGTGTGTGTGTGTGTGTGTGTGTGTGTGTGTGTGTGTGTGTGTGTGTGTGTGTGATTGCAATATTGACCCAAATAGTCGTGATTTTGGCATATTTTCCCTCCATAATTGAGCAGCCGTACTTTGAGGTCTTTGGAGCCCTCCCCACTTTGTTCTTAAGTTTCCAGCAAGCTCGATCCATCTCTCCCATGGGAGACCCACCTCTCTAAAACACACACACACACACACACACCCTCCTCTCCTTCTCCTCCATTCCCATCATCCATCCACCCACCAAGCACAGCTTCCCTTCCTCCACCCAGCCGTTTCAAATGATCTCACTGTCTAGCCATCAGACAGTCCAGACCACAAAAAATGGCCATTACCTCCACAACCATTGCGAAAGCCATCAAGGAAGCCCTAGAACTGCCAAACCAAAACCACACAAACACACACACACACGCATGAACGCACACACACCGAAATCCTCGATGGGTTCCTGGGAGGAGGTTTTGTGATAGCCAGTGCTGGAGCTATCATGCGAGGCTCTTCTTTCTCGCATGGAATGTGCTCATCTTAATATACGCCCTGGCACGCTGCCACGTTAACCGGGTGCCTGACAGGCCCGTTATAGACGCCCCTGACGTCTTTGCTTGGGGATCGGCATCCGCTGGCGGCCATGCACGTGGGTCACATGATGAATGGTCGAGAAGGAGATATAGGTGACTTGCTGTTGTTCGTGTTAAGTGAAGTAGCGCTGTCTTTCTTTGTGCGGTAGTTTTAGTGGAGGGGAAGTCGTTGTATTTGCTGGGTAATGCTTGATTATATAGCATTTTTTTCATTACCCGTAATAAAACCCCTGCAGCACGATGTGGCTAATGTATAAATTGTGATTGGCTATGGTATAGATTACATGTGACGAGCGTGAAGTTAATGGAGTTAGCTACAGAGCTAGTGTTCTGTACATTTCGGCGACTTGCTGAATAGAATGTATGACAGTTTATGCTCCTGACGTGCGTGCGTATGTGCGTGCGTGCCTGTCTGTCTGTCTGTCTGTGTGTCAGTGTGTCAGTGTGTCTCTCTGTGTCTCTCTCTGTGTGTGTGTGTGTGTGTGTGTGTGTGTGTGTGTGTGTGTGTGTGTGTGTGTGTCAGTAACTGTTATGAAAGCCCTTGTTTGGGTCATGGCCTATTAAAGGGGGTTGGGGGGTGGGGGGGTTGATCTGTGTGTGCTTTTTTTTCCCTCAAGCCTGTTTTTCTGTGTTTTTCTAAATAAAAATCCTGATGGGACTTTTCCCTTTCCTAATCCTGGGGGTGTTGGTGTGACCTTAAAATCTCTGGACATTTTTAGATCGTGCTGTTCCAACACTTTTTTTTTTTTTTTTTTACTTAATGTAGGAGAAAACAAAGAAGAAAAACTGTCTCAGGAAAAGCAGGCAGAGAGCAGGGTGCTTTAACAGGGACACTAGCTGGTGGCTTTACGGCAGGGTAGTGTTAAGAATGCGCGCACATCTAATAAAACAGGTGCTGAATCCAAAAATAAATGTAACTTAAGGGAAAGAACACAAATCTGCTCCACTTAACGAAGACTTTGTGTGGTCGAAACGTTGTGTTAATAAATCGGTGAAAATCAGTGTGCCGTTTGTTTTAATCTTTTCCTTAACTTTAACATCGCATTGCAGTGACATTGTTAGGGGTTGTATTGGCTTGATGTGATTGGTTGTGTGGGGTGGGATGTGTCCCCTACAGGGTCCCTGTAGAAATTCCACATCTGAACCTGGCTGGTGTTGCCTGCCAGTTTAGACGCTTATAACTGACCACTGGAGTGCATTTCTGGAATAAGTCATCGCTAACCACTTAGCAACTTATTAAGTTGTCAATGGGAAATTGCATTGTAACCGAGTAAGTTGTTAGCAACAATGCTGTCGACACCTCAGCTCTGCACCCCCCTCTAAAAGCCAACAAACAAAAAACAAAGCTCAACATCCATAATGCCCACTCTCTCCCTCCACAAGCAGCAGGCCTTGTGGTCCTGTGTATCTGCTCCTGATGGCACTGCAGTGCATACTGTATCTGTGGTGCATCACAGAGGCCTTCTGAGCAGGATTTCCAATTGAGTGGGGAAAGTGGCGTACAAGAGCAGCTCCTCTCAGCCCACTCTCAAAATGGCATCCCTCTATGCATCTAAAAACCTCTTGGTCTCTGTCTCTCTCTCTCTCTCTCTCTCTCTCTCTCTCTCTCTCTCTCTCTCTCTCTCTCTCTCTCTCTCTCTCTCTCTCTCTGTTGCCAGTGGGACTGGGACTGGAACCCAGGCAGGCAGGCAGGCAGGCAGGCTGGCAGGCAGGCAGGCAGGCAGGCAGGCAGGCAGGCAGGCAGGCAGGCAGGCAGAGCGTGCCGCTGTGCTGAAGTCCCTGAAACGCTCGCTTGGTTTTGGGTCTCGCCGCCAAGACTGCGGCAGGCTCTCTGCCCTCGCTCCGCTTCTCGTGTGGGATGTAAAGCGGCATACAGTAATTACCTCGGAGTCCTGGCCCTCGTTCATCAGATATTCCCTGACTCCGTTTCCCCTCCTCATTTTTATATATTTATTTACCACGGGCTCTTTGATGTGCAGCTTGTTTCGGGGCTGGAAATTGGGTCATATTTTTTTCGGGGGTAAAAAGTGGTGGGGTTGGGTTGAGCGGGTTGGGGGGGTGGGGGGGGGGGGGGGGGGGGGGGGGGGGGGGCGGGGGGGGGGGGGGGGGGGGGGGGGGCGGGAGTGGAGGAAATGTGATCTGGATTTTCTCACTCCCTCTCTTGATGATGTTCGGAGAGCATCCTGCTGCGCTGACAAACGCCATAGTTGTGAAGGCTTCTATTGGCGCAGTGTATTGATGTGCATAGGGGGGTATGAGTCCCATGGATGTTGTGACTTGTGAAATGTGGCTGGCCATGTTGTGTGGAGTGGTCACTGGTCATGCTGTCAGAGTAGCAAAATATGTATTTTATTGGAAAGTGGAAGTGTGCCAAGCACAACGATGAAGGGTACCCACTGCATATTCAACTGTGATTCACATGAATGTGTGTGTGCAGGGAAGCCGACGGGGGGAGACGAGAAAGGGGTTAGTTGTCCCGGGGACAGGTAAAAAGGGGGGCCCCAGAATTTTTTCCTCATTACATTGTGTACATTGGGTGGGTGGGTGGGGGGATGACTTTGTCCTGGGTCCGGCCAAAGCTGTCATTGGCCTCGCGTGTGTGTGTGTGTGTGCTTTGCATGTGCAGGCAAGTCCGTGCGAGTCTGTGACGAGTAGCTCAGAGTTGTAATTAGTGCAGTGGAGTGAGTAAGAACTGTGACATGATGACCCGTTTTTTTGTTTTTTTGGAGTCCGAACTAACGTAACCTTTGCCTGGGTGGTTCCAACTGGCTACGTTTATCAGCACGTGACGTACACACCATGAGTAAACACACACTCGCGAGAACACACACACACACTGTACACACGCAGACAAATTTGCAGCGGCTTGCATCCATTGATCAAACAGAGGGACACACCACAAGTAAGTTTGAGCCTCTGTTTCACTCTGTCAGCCTCGGTCACTCCTCCCCTCACATGACCGTGACGTCAGCTCTGCAATCTCCGCAATCTCCCCACCAGCTGAAACATCAACTCTCACCCCACCTCACACCACCCCCCATGTTTCTAGTCGGGCTGTAAGCCCCTACGTCCCCCCCCCCCCCCCAAAAAAAAAACGTTACATCGTTGTAGCCATTCTCTCACTCCTCTGTCCCATTCACCGTCTCGTGTCAGACTCGCAGCTCCGCAACCACGGTGCAGATCACTCAGCCGCAGCCCTCTCCTCCCTCCCTCCCACCTCCCTCGTCAGGGCTCTCAGCCCCACTGACCCAGTTGGCCCCTCCGCCTCCGCCTCCGCTTGGCACGGCCTCTTGCTCTGCCTCACGAGAGGCTGCAGGCCAGCAACAGCAGCAGCAGCAGCAGTAGCTCTCAGTAGCAGTAACTGCAGTAAGTTACAATAGCAACAGCAGCAGCAGCAACTGCAGTAAGTTACAATAGCAGCAACAGCAGCAGCAGCAGTAGCTCTCAGTAGCAGTAACTGCAGTAAGTTACAATAGCAGCAGCAGCAGCAGCAACTGCAGTAAGTTACAATAGCAGCAGCAGCAGCAGCAGCAGCAGTAACTGCAGTAAGTTACAATAGCAGCAGCAGCAGCAGCAGCAGCAGTAACTGCAGTAAGTTACAATAGCAGCAGCAGCAGCAGCAGCAGTAACTGCAGTAGGTTACAATAGCAGCAGCAGCAGCAGCAGCAGCAGCAGTAATGCCCCGTGTACATCGAAGGCGAACTAAGCGACCTGCGCAGCGGAAGTCATTGTTTCTCTATGGAGGGAAGGCGAATAAAGCTACCAGAGCGAATTCGGCAGGAGCAAAGCTTCTTGAGCGACCTGGGCGAATTTTGACGATTAAACTCAAGCTAATCTTAAGCGAATTCGCTATGACGCGGTTCGGCGAAAACCAATTGGAACGTTCATATCGAGGAATGTCCCAGGCTGTCAAGACAGAGCCGTTATGTGACTAGCTGAATCAAACATGTCAGTGCAGCGTCCAGAGCGAATAAAACTAATTCATGGCGAAACTTCTTCAACCACCCCAGCTACCTGGGTCACGTTGGTAGCGCTTGATGTACACGGGGCATAACTGCAGTAAGTTACAATAGCAGCAGCAGCAGCAGCAGCAGCAGTAACTGCAGTAAGTTACAATAGCAGCAGCAGCAGCAGCAGCAACTGCAGTAAGTTACAATAGCAGCAGCAGCAGCAGCAGCAGTAATGCAGTAAGTTACTATCGCAGCAGCAGCAGCAGTAACTGCAGTAAGTTACAATAGCAGCAGCAGCAGCAGTAACTGCAGTAAGTTACAATAGCAGCAGCAGTAACTGCAGTGAGTTACAATAGCATCAGCAGTAGCAGTAGCAGTAAGTTACAATTGTAGCAGCAGCAGCTGTAAGTTATGAAAGTGAAGTGAAAGCCCAACTGGGAAACGCCAACTGCCATTGTCATTGTGACACAGCACTCCACAGCACAGAAGTGAACACTGCGAACAAAACGAAATAGCATTTATGTCTCGCTTGTGCCAGGGGGCAGCCCCCAATGGCGCCCGATAGGGAGCAGTGCGCCGGGACGATACCATGCTCAGGGTACCTCAGTCATGGAGGAGGATCGGGGAGAGCACTGGTTAATTACTCCCCCCACCAACCTGGCGGGTCGGGAGTCAAACAAACAACCTTTGTGTTGCAAGTCTGACGCCCTAACTGCTTACCCAGGACTGCCCATACAATGGCAGCAGAAGCATTAGCTGTAAGTTACAACAACAGCAGCAGCATTAAGTTACAATTGTAGCAATAGTAGCAGTTAGTTACAACAGCAGTAGCAGTAGTGCTAGTAGCAATAGCAGCAGTTAGTTACAACAGCAGTAGCAGTAGTGCTAGTAGCAATAACTTACTATTAAGTTTGGGCGTATATGTAAACACTGCAGTGTATTATGGGTAGTAAGCCCTAAAAAAGCATGGTTCTTTGTGGCGTGACGACATGCGCCCGGACCTTATTGCAACAGTAGCAGTAACTAACTTACAACTGCAGCAGCAGCAGCAGCAGCAGTATTGCAGCTGCAGCCACCACTGCAACTGTAGCTCAGTAGGCCCAGGCCCAGGCCCAGGCCGGAGCTCCAGCATGGGGCTGTTGGCAGCTGTGGCTCCCCTCTGCTGTGGAGCCTGGCTTGGCTCGGCTCCACCATGGGGGCCCTCTGCCAACCAGCAGCGGCATGGGCCCAGCCTGTCTGACTGCCTGACTGCCTGCCTGGCTTGCTTGCTTGCTTGCTTGGTGGAAAACCACTGGATTGTGCTGTCAGATGTTTTCCTGTCTCCCGAGCCAGTCGGGGGGGATGCACACCCAAACAAAGAGGCCCTGTGTACGTTTGCGTGTGTGTGTGTGTGCGCGCGCGTGTGTTTATGTGCGCGTGTGCGTGTGAGTGTTTGAGTGTGTGTGTGAGTGAGAGAGAGAGAGTTGGCTTGGGGCTGGGCCTCTGGTTGTCGCCACACTTGGGGCTCTGGTACTGAGGCGTGGAGGACTGTGGAGAGGTGATGATGGACAAAGGGAATCATTGGAGTGTGTGTGTGTGTGTGTGTGTGTGTGTGTGTGTGTGTGTGTGTGTGTGTGTGTGTGTGTGTGTGTGTGTGTGTGTGTGTGTGTGTGTGTGTGTGTGTGTGTGTGTGTGTGTGTGTGTGTGTGTAGAGGTTGATGAAGAAAGGGTGTCATGGTGACATATACGGAAACGTGTGTGTGTGTGTGTGTGTGTGTGTGTGTGTGTGTGTGTGTGTGTGTGTGTGTGTGTGTGTGTGTGTGTGTGTGTGTGTGTGTGTGTGTGTGTGTGTGTGTAGGAGTTAACGACAAAGGGAGTGGTTCGAGCTGTGCTTGAGGTGAGCGCTGGGGCAGCGTAGCCAGGCACGTGCCGTGACTAAGTTCTGTAAGTTCGTACCTTTCCAGCCCAGCCAGGGGGCAAAGGATTGAGGAAATGAAATTGGAACAGAGTAGGTTTTATTGGTGTAGCATGCTTAATTTACAAGGACTTTGAATGTAATAGATGGCCCACCGTACCTTCAACATACAGATGCGTCAGTATACATTCGATAGAATAATCAATAAGTAGGTAAATAGATAATATAAAATTGAACACAGAATGTATAACAATCACCTGACCTATAAAACACATGGAGTGATGCGTAAAATGTACAGGGTGCAGTACAATGTGTGTGATGCGGTTGTATCAGTAGGGCCATAGTGTGTGGCGATATAAGAAGTGGAGTTATTCTGTTAAGACAAGAGAGACAGTCTGAGACTCCAAAAAGAAAGATGGCGGAATTATCTGGGCAGGAAATTGAAGGAGCTTTCATAATATTACAGAGGTTTGACAAGCCGGAGAGAGGCAGCAAGAAATAGGGAGCTGCTTTGGTATTTAATGGTGGACTGTGTCGGATGGTGGCCAGAGTAGGTATTGCAACTATGCTGCTCATTGAAACCAAAACCCAAAACCAAAACCAAACACCCAATTTTCAGGTGTTGTTTATGATCTTACAGGCTATGTTTAGACAAGAAACCAGCCATTTTAAAATATACGTTTTTTTGATATTCAATTTTTAATTTTTCAATGTATCATAATTCATATTCTGAAGGTTGTTGTATTCCAAAAGAGATTTCAAACAATTCCTCAGAAATCCTTTTGTGACTTAAGCTTACACTGACTGATATAATCAAGGCTGAACGCATAGTGTCCTACCCTCACATGTAAACCTTTGCTAGTCTGTTTCTCCCTTAATATTGGTGTCAGATTCACAAAAATGCAGTTCTGGAGTGCTACCTTGCTACTAAACAGGCACAGCAAGTATGATTGAAACCCGTGTCGGTCGGGCCCCAAAGTGTCTGATTTCATGTGAAATAACCCATAAATCTTAACAAAAATGTTTCTTCTCATCTAAGACTAATATGAAACATAATGTACCACATCTTCTTTCATTGACATTTGTTTTTTAAAGGAAAAATAACAGTTTTGTAGGTTTTTAACCAATGTTACGAAAAAACAAGGCGTCACATCAACCACCCATGTATGAAAAGTGTGGTTTTCCCAGTTATTATGAATACTTAGAATTTGATGGTGGTGGTTAGGTAACACTTGTGAATGGGCAGCATGAATTCTCGGAATAAACTTCTAAGGATATTACACAGTGCACCTTTAAGGGAAAAGTTGTGGCAAGTGGAAGAGGTGGCAAGAATTGCCATGACGGGGCAGGCAGAGTTAAAGTCAGGCTACACTACACTAGGCTACGTGAATCCAGTGCAGCTCAGTAGCACCACGTCGTCCACAGTGGTTCCCTGTTGAGATGCCCTGTATCCTATAGAGCCGATGGTGTGTACTGCGGCAGGTGTGTGTGTCTGTGTGTCTGTGTGTCTGTGTGTCTGTGTGTCTGTGTGTCTGTGTGTCTGTGTGTCTGTGTGTCTGTGTCTGTGTCTGTGTGTCTGTCTCTGTGTGAGTGAAAATCACCAGGCCGTCAAATAGCAGCGACGCCACCTTCTGGGCCAAGCCGCAGCTATACATTGTGTAAATATATCGTGTGCTAGATGCATAAGGAATGATAGGTATGCAGCACACTTGAGCAGCGGGTTGATGGCCAAAGTGGGAATGACCCAGCTTATCAGCTAAACATGTAGCGACTGCCAGAGGGAAGGAGGTGCGGATAGGAGGGGAAAATGCACAAAAGTGCAGAGAAGGACAAGCTAAAGAGGTCAGGCAGTTCTTCGCCCTCCTCCTCCTCTTCTCAGAACACTCTCATCTCTTTTTGAAGTTTGAAACTACTGGATTCTGAATTCTGCTGGGTTCCAAATAGCTCAGGAAAGAAGTCCAAGTCTTACTGAACTCTTTTGATTTAAGATGACCTGAACGAAAAAGAATATTCTCTTTCTCTGTCTCTGTCTCTGTCTCTGTCTCTGTCTCTGTCTCTGTCTCTCTCTCTCTCTCTCTCTCTCTCTCTCTCTCTCTCCCTCTCTCTCCCTCTCTCTCTCTTCTTCCCCCCCACCTATTCTCCTCATGCCAGTACAGGCCAAGTAAGTAGTAGACTATGTGAAGACATGTAGAAGGTCTTCACAGGCTCAAATCACTGTTTACTGGCATGAGGGTAAACGTTGGGGCATTGCAGATATCTGAAGGAGTATGGTGTGCATGTGTGCGTGCACATTTGCGTGTTTGCGTGTGTGTGACGTGTGTCAGTGTGTTTGCGTGTATGTGTGTGTGTGTGTTTGTGGATGAAAAAGCAACTGTCTTTGGCATATCAGATGATCCAGAATGCATCACTCACTGTCAGTCCTATTGAGTAGCTCTTTGACGTTGTGAGGCTTGGTGTGTGAGACGAAACATTGGTTGTGCGCGTGTGCGTGCATGCGTGTTCAATGCATTGATGTTTGAGAGTGTGTGAGATGATCCAATGTATTGATACGTGTGTGTAGGCGTGTCCTTAACATGACCGCAGATGCGGCAGGTTTAACCGGCTTCAGGTTTTTAATCCATCAGCTGCTGCGCTGGCCGATGATGGAGTTTCCATGGTGACGGGCTGGCAGTCTTCCCCGTTTTCCCTCGACTTTCCCGCCGCGCCCTACCCCCACCCCACCCCCACCCCCGCTTCTCTGTGCTATGTGGCGACACTTTAAGTAATGGATCCTGCGGTACTAGAGACCCACCCCACAGTGGCCCTGCGCCTGTAGTCTTCTCACCCCCATCAACTCTGCTTGTCCACAGAGATGAATTGCTAGTCTTAAGGTCCATGCCTTCCCACGCTATGCTATGCTAAGATAACCTACGCTAGGCTAATCCAGTGCAGTTGCGTAGTGTAGTCCAGAAGTTTTCAAAGCGGGCGGGGCAGGGACCCCTGGGAGGCCGCGAAGCGGTGCTAGGGCAGGGGGCCTGCAGCATGTTTGACGAAAATGTTTAGCAAAACAAAATAATTAATTTTAATAATTAATGTACGCCAAAATAATCAGTAGAGAACTGCAGTAAAATAATCTATTGAATCTCTGAGCATACTATAAATCTCACATTTTATATCACAATGGGGCATTTAAGAAACAGGCATGGATATGGTTGTGAAAAGGGGTGCGCAAAAATAGTTGTGGCATGACCCATGTCAGGGGGGCCTTAGTTGGAATCAACGGGAATATGGGTGGCCTTGTCATGCTTAAGTTTGGGAACCCCTGGTGTAGTCCACTTGGGGCCCTGTTGGGATGCCCTGTGTGAATCCCATTGAGCGGATTGTGTGTGCCACTGCGGCAGTGGAGTAGTGGAGAGTGTGGTGTGTGTGTGTGTGCTACTTTGAAGTTTCAGCAGCCCTGTTGCTATGGTGTGTCATACCCTGTGGCATACTGTGGCTTCTGGATCAAAGATTTGCCCTGTAGACTGAGACCTGTCTCCCCTCTCTAGCTTGTCCCTGTTTTTTTTTTCTTTCCTCTCACTATGTTCTCTCGCTTACTCTCTCTCTCTGTCTCTCTCCCTACGCCTAGGGACCCTTTTCTCTCTCTCCCTCCGTCTCTACTTCTCAGTCTCTCTCTTACCCTCTTGCTCAATTTCTCTTGCCCTCTCCCTTTCTGCACTCTCTCTCACTTGCTCTTTCACATCTCTCTCACTTGCTCTTTCACATCTCTCTCTCTCTCTCTCTCTCTCTCTCTCTCCCCCTCTCCCCCCTATCTCTCTCTCTCTCTCTCTCTCTCTCTCTCCCTCTGTCTTGTGATGGGCTTGTCTGTGGAGTTGTGTTGCTGCTGACTGCATGACTGCTGCTGCTGCTGAGCATTCTTTGCTTTGGGGATTTGGTGGCGGTGACAGTTAGGGACGAGGGTTTATCTCCTCAGCCACACAAGAGACCAAGCGGCAGAAATCCCCCCCACCCTCCAGAAGTTTCCTCGACTCAAACCATTAGTAACGTACACACAGAAGCGTCACGGGGGGATTCGTTTGAAGCAAGCGTAGCTAGCTTAGGATGAGCCGTGCTTTGAAGTCGAGTATCTTTTTCCTCTGCAGGCTCGCAGTGAGACGGAGGAGAAGCCATTGTGCACCTCTGAGGAGTCTGAGGAAGGATTTGAGGAGGTTCTGAAGAGAAATGGACCCTCTGTGAAGTAGGGCTGTTGGTAGTCGAAAAAAAAGAATTCAGTTGTATGTAAGCAACTGGCTCTCTTTTTGGATTTTGAAGTATAATCTTTTAACTGAAACACTTAAGATTTTCTTTTGCCTTAAGACATGTAAAAGTTTGTATCTTTTACCTGACATGTTTCGACGGTGTTACTTCTGTCTTCATCATGTCAGGTAAAATATAAAAACTTTTACATGTCTTTTAAGGCAAAAGAAAATCTAAAGTGTTTAAGTTAAACAGTTAGACATAATAAACCTAATACATATATTTCATCTTTTGGTTCTTAATCTGAAGTTGTACATATCACATGAAGTGAAACTCCTTGGGGCCTGACCAACACCTTGCTAGTGGCAAGGTAGAACCATAAAACGGGCCCCAAAGTGTCGTATGAAATGACCCTTGTGGGAATCTCCTAGGGGAAGAGATGAAATATCTTCAATTTCCAGACAGAAGTCTTGATGATTAGTCTCTTCCACTGAGAAGATTCATCCTCAGTCCTAATTCTGATGTGAGAAGCTCTGAGTTGCAGAGATAAAATGTCTCCACAATGAAATGTAGTTGCTAAACTGTCTTGACTGAGATTACCCTGGACGACTGACAATCCGCACGCACGCACGCACGGACTAGCGGTACGCTAGTAGCCCTGACGTTCAGATTAGCTCCCGGGAGCTCCCTTTTGTCGAGTATGGCTCGCTGGCTTGTAAACGCGAGGGCACACTCTTCGCAGTATGCTAAACATAGCGTGGCATTTAAGACTCGACCTGCGAAGGTGGGAAAGTGGGAAGGGTCCCTGCCTGTGCGTCACCTCCAACCAACCATAGGACAACAACATCATGGGACTCCGAATGATCAGCTTTTTTTTTTGTGGGGGGGGGGGTACTTGATATAGCCTGGGTGGTAGAGACAGAGAGACATTGACGGTTGAGATGGAGAGAGGAAGAGATGAGAATAGAGGAGTAGAGGGGGGAGATGAAGAAGAGGGAGAGAAATGGAGATGGGGGGGGGGAGAGGCAGACAGATAGGGAGAGAGAGACAGACAGGGAGAGAGAGACAGACAGGGAGAGATAGAGACGGAGAGGGGGGAGAGATGGCGAAGTCACTGCAGTGGAAGAGGGAGGAATTCAGCTGGTCTATTTTTATTCTGCCTGGTGCGGCTGGTTGCTATGGCTGCGCCGGCGGGCACCGTTGTCATGTTGCCGTGTGTGTGTGTGTGTGTGTATAAGGGTGGTGAGGATTCACTCGACTGTGTGTGTGTGTGTGTGTATGTGTATATGTGTGAGTCACATCTCTTCAGAAACGTGTTGACCTATATCTGAGAGAATGAACGAGAAAGATGGCGCGTACACACACTTTTTTGCCAACTTGGCGAGTGTGTGAGTAAGTGAGAGGGAGAGAGAGAGAGAGAATGCTTGTGTGAGAGACAGACGGAGAGAGGGAGAGAGAGAGCGATGAGTGAGTCAGTGGGTGCGGAAGACGATGGGCTGATAATGTGCGCAGACGCATATTTAAGAATCTCTCGCAAGGTGTCATGGTGACATACGGAAACGTGTGTGTGTGTGTGTGTGTGTGTGTGTGTGTGTGTGTGTGTGTGTGTGTGTGTGTGTGTGTGTGTGTGTGTGTGTGTGTGTGTGTGTGTGTGTGTGTGTGGCTCCTACGTACAGTATGTGCCGTGGCCCCAATCTTGGGACAAGAGTGCCTGTTGTGAGCGTGGGAGATTTAGGCCTAGCTCGCTCGCTGTGTGGAAAAAAAGGGGGACAGCGAATGCAGAGATTGCACGCGAGGCAAGAAAATGGCGCTGACAGAGAACTGACGCCTTTGAGAACGAACGAGAGATTCTCTCTGCATTTCTTTTGTCAGCTGTATTCTTCAGGTGTGTGCGTGTGTGCGCGTGTGCGCGTGTGCGCGTGTGTGTGTGTGTGTGTGTGTGTGTGTGTGTGTGTGTGTGTGTGTGTGTGTGTGTGTGTGTGTGTGTGTGTGTGTGTGTGTGTGTGTGTGTGTGTGTGTGTGTGTGTGTGTGTGTGTGTGTGTGTGAGAGAGAGAGAGAGAGAGAGATGCAGTGATCAGAGAAAGAAATAACCTAGCACACGCATGCATTTCTGCTGGCCTGTGTTTGTCAGGCATGGAGAGAAATTGTGCGTGTGTGTGTGTCTGCTCCTTTGTGTGTGTGTGTCTGTGTCTATGTGTCGGTGTCTGTTTCTTTGTGTGTGTGTGTGTGTGTTGCACACCGATGGAGGATTTCGCACCGGCATGTGTGTGCGAGCTTTTGCTGGGGCGTGCATGGAAGAGCCACTTGCGTCTTTCTGACGACAGCGAGGAATGTGGTGGGTGTGGTGATTAATTGGACGAGAACTGTCTGTTCCTGATTGTTGCCAACAGGAGGGTTGGACTTGTTTTTACTTTTCTGTGTGTGTGTGTGTGTGTCTGTGTGTCTGTGTGTCTGTGTGTCTGTGTGTCTGTGTGTCTGTGTGTGTGTGTCTGTACTTTTATTAACTTTTGGTTGCAAACAGAGGTTTGTGTGTGTTTGTGTATTTGTAATGTCTTGGTTACAAACAGAGGTGTGTGTGTGTGTGTGTGTGCGTGCGTGTGTGTGTGTGTGTGTGTGTGTGTGTGTGTGTGTGTTGGCCTGTTTGTGTGCTTTAAATGCATCTCTGTGCCTTTTGAGTTGGCAGCACTTACAAGAGCAGACGCATTCCTTAAAAGCTCTGAAAACAGGTCATGGGAATGGCCAGCGGTCGCACATTCAGTTGCACGTGCTATTCCTGCCCGCTCGGCCCTGCATTGCATGCCTGCCTGCCTTTGGCCGTGCATACCTTTTTAGCTTTGACGTCTAACACTACTTTTTGTCAGCTTGCTTATGCTTTGTTTTATTTTTTATTTTGAATATTTTCTGTCTTTCTTTGCTTGCAGAATTGATCTTGAGTATTTTTTTCCCACCTTGCAGTCCATCTGCAGTCTTCTAGTATTTTTTTCTTTGCCTTTTGTATTTATCCTCGTGCCTTATACTCTATTTCCCTTCCTCCCTCCCTCTCTCTCTCTGTCTCTCTCTCTCTCTCTCTCTCTCTCTCTCTCTCTCTCTCTCTCCCTCTCCCCCTCTCGCTCGCTCTCTCCCTCTGTTTACACTGCATTCACTTCCTCCATTTTGCGTGTCGCAGCGGTTGCCGTGCTGCATTAATCCCGCTCTCCGATTGGCCCAGAGAGCTTAAGCATTCACCCGCCGACTCTCCCATTGGCCAGTGTTCCGTTTCACCGGTGAGCAGCACTGCTTCCTCATTGGCCCCGCAGCTCTGCTAGCGATGCACCAGTGCCTCCTGTCGATTGGCTGTGAGCGAGCGGTGAAAAGCGCCGCCTGTTGAGCTGTGTGAGTGAGGCGAATGGAAAGTAGGTCATTGGGTCAGCGGGTCAGTGAAGCATCTACTGACATCACTGTTACAAAACCACTGCCTGCCTCCCTGCTAGCTAGCCCCGCTGCTGCTGCTGCTGCTGCTACCGCTACCGCTGTAGCCACAGTTACTGAACTGGGGCTCCGCAGGAAATCCACTGACTGATCCACTTCCTATCTCTCTCTTTTTCTTGCTCTGTCTCTCTTTTTCTCTTTCTCTCTCTCTCTCTGTCTCTGTCTCGTTTTCTCTTTCTTTTCTTCGCTCTGTCTGTGACTTTTTTTTTGCTGCCGTTTTTAAAAAATTAATTCTAGCTCCTTGCTGTTGTCCTCCATTTTTTTTCCTCTTTTTTTTTGTGATCATTTTTTTTTCCACTCTCTTCTTTTGGTCTAGTATTTTTTCACGTTTTTTTCACTTTTCTCCTTATCTCGGTGTTCAATTATTTTCGTGTATTTTTCCCCTCCTCACTCCATCTGCCTTGCTTCCTTTAACAATTATGCAAAGCAGATGATTAAATTCTGGGTGCAGTTGTGTGTGTGTGTGTTTGTGTGTGTGTTTGTGTGTTTGTGTGTTTGTGTGTGTGTTTGTGTGTTTGTGTGTGTGTGTGTGTGTGTGTGTGTGTGTGTGTGTGTGTGTGTGTGTGTGTGTGTGTGTGTGTGTGTGTGTGTGTGTGTGTGTGTGTGTGTGTGTGTGTGTGGAGGGGGGTGGTAGGAGAGAGAGAGAATGTGCAGTGGAATAAAATGGCACTTCATGTGGGATAGAGCTATAAATGCACAGCTGAATCAAAGTCCTGGAGTCTTGTGACTAAGAAAAGGAGACCACACACACTTTACTGAATGCAAAATTCTTTTTACCAAATAAGCAAGAAGCTTGTCACTTCTTCCCTTATGAACAAATGAGCTACTGTAAACCAATGAGCTACTGTGTATCGTATCATATTGTTGGCTCTGGCTCATGTTCTTATTGTACAGTGCTGTCAACATCTCGAACGTGTCCACACACACACACACACACACACACACACACACACACACACACACACACACACACACACACACACACACACACACACACACACACACGCCCAGTTCTTCTCTTTCCGCTTTCCACTGTGTCATTCATCCTGCTTACGTTTGCTCTCATGAATCAAGGTCACGCAGCAGTATCAGATTTTTTTTCTGCCTGGAATTGGATCCTTGATGGTTAGACTGTTCATATACAGTAGCTTGAATTGGGTAGTGTGGAAGTGTGTGTGTGTGTGTGTGTGTGTGTGTGTGTGTGTGTGTGTGTGTGTGTGTGTGTGTGTGTGTGTGTGTGTGTGTGTGTGTGTGTGTGTGTGTGTGTGTGTGTGTGTGTGTGTGTGTATATATATGTGTGCTCGCATGTGTTTGTGTGCATACATTGGATGCTGTTTGATTGCGATGATTGCGATGCAATGTGAAGGCGCTGTGTCGTTAGTGAACACAAAACAAAAGTCCACAAATCTCAGGATGACCTTTCCTCCTCTTCTTCCTACTTATTCCCTCCATACTGACATTTGTGAGAGGTGGATCTCTCTCTCTCTCTCTCTCTCTCTCTCTCTCTCTCTCTCTCTCTCTCTCTCTCTCTCTCTCTCTCTCTCTCTCTCACCCTCTCTCACCTGGCTGCACTGACCTTTTCTGACTCTCATATGTCTCAATTTAATTTCTTGCCTGACTTCTCTCCTCTTTTCCACCTCCATTTCTCCCTCCCTTTCTCTCTCTCATTTTCTCTCCATCCCTCACTCCCTCACTCCCTCTGTCTTGCAACTGTAAGTGGCACCTTCCGAAAAAAAAAAAAAAAATCAGTGTGAGAACCTTAACAGTAGGGTTGTGCAAAAAAAAAAATCGTCATGACAATGCATCGCAATACTTGTTCTCATGATATACGCATTGATTCATGACAATGTATCCCGACACTTATTTTCACGATATACTGCATCAATTCATGACAATCTATTATTTAATAGTAATAAATCAAATTTAATTTGCCACTGATTAATTTTGTTCAGTAGAGAGTAGGTAATATTTCTGTTGTGATGGAAGCTCTCTCCCAGATGCCAAAATGCGTAATAAACTGAATTGACGTATGAATGCCACACAGCAACTGACCAATAAGCTGAATTTTTACAAATTTACTGAAGTAAATATCGCAATAGTACATGAATCGCTATGCATAGTGATAGAATCGCATCGTGGCCTGTGTATCGTGATGCTCATTGAATCATGAACCTTTTGCCAATACCCACCCCTACTGAGCAGACGGGAAAGTCTGTTTTCCATCTAGTCTCTCCTCTCTAACCAACCGTACCGCGCCACACCCTCCATCTTTGTGTGAAAGGGCACACTCGACTCGCTCTCTAGCTCGCTCACGTTCTTACTCATTTATGCCCACACCCAGTACACACAAACACCCTACCCCTGTCACACACACACACCGACACAAAGGACGACTGTTGGCTAGTGAAATTACTCAGGTGTGTGTGTGTGTGTGTGTGTGTGTGTGTGTGTGTGTGTGTGTGTGTGTGTGTGTGTGTGTGTGTGTGTGTGTGTGTGTGTGTGTGTGTGTGTGTGTGTGTGTGTGTGTGTGTGTGTGTGTGTGTGTGTGTGTGTGTGTGTGTGTGTGTGTGTGTGTGTGTGTGTGTGACAGAGAGAGAGAAAAGGGGAGAAGTGTGTGTCTATTAAGTCAGTCAGTCAGGAGAAAAGGGGAGAAGTTGTTTGCATACCTGGCCTTTAACTTGATCATCCTATGGCCTAAAATATGGCAACTGGATCTACTCCAGAGAGCACACAGCCAGGCATGAATGACTTTAGACGGGTGTTGTTTTGTCTGTGTGTGCCTGCCTGTGTGTGTGTGTGCGTGCGTGCGTGTGCGTGCGTGTGTGCGCGTGTGCGCGTGCGCATGTGTGCGTGTGCGCGTGCGCATGTGTCAGTCAGGAGAAAAGTGTGTGCGTGTGTGTGTGTGCGCGTGTGTCAGTCAGTCAGTCAGGAGTAGGGCTGGGTATCGCAGCCATGTTCCTGTATCGATTCGATTTCGATTCTTAGGGCTTTGAATTCATTAATCACGATTCGATACGATTCGATTCGATTCATTCCGAATCGATTCAATCCGTTTCCTTCTTGGTGCCAGGATTTCCCCCAAAAGATGCTGATGCCTATTTTTGTATAAAAATGTCAAAGGGCTGTGGCTTGAGTGTTAACAGATTGCTACTTTGTAATAAGTAGGCCTAGGCCTAATTGACTAACACCTACTGGGTATTTTCCATAGACCTAAATTAAACAAAAAGAACAAAAAGAAAAAGAAGCAAAAAAAAACGATTTTGTGCCCTGTGAATCGATTCGATCGATTATCGATTAACTCGATTATTTTACCCAGCCCTAGTCAGGAGAAAAGTGTGTGTGTGTGTGTGTGTGTGTGTGTGTGTGTGTGTGTGTGTGTGTGTGTGTGTGTGTGTGTGTGTGTGTGCGTGCGTGTGTGCGTGCGTGTGCGCCAGTAGCCTGTAGGTCAGAATATCATCAGTCAGTCACGAGCAAGTAGTGAGCAGGAGACACATAGCCGACCTTCAGTGAGCCATGACGAACATGAAGCCAGGTCAGTGTGTGTGTGTGTGTGTGTGTGTGTGTGTGTGTGTGTGTGTGTGTGTGTGTGTGTGTGTGTGTGTGTGTGTGTGTGTGTGTGTGTGTGTGTGTGTGTGTGTGTGTGTGTGTGTGTGTGTGTGTGTGTGTGTGTGTGTGTGGTCAGGTCAGTGTTTGTGTGTGCAGAGGTGCGCAGAGTGTTTTTTTGTGTGCAGTGCGTGTGCCCGTGTGTGCCTTTGTCTTTAAAGGGATTTGCTTGCTGGCAGTCAGATCCAGTGGGCTCTTCCATAGCCTCCCAGCCTCCCATAAATCCAATGGGTATTGGACATAGCGGAGATTATATCCTTTAACGTCATATGTTGCTGCAAATCAACGGACTGACTACGCCAGAACAGAGGCCTTTATTGCATTTTGGAGCCTAGCCGCATCCAAAATCCTCCTCTTTTCCTGAGCTCATTGTTCCGTTTGACATCAGACTTCCCAGAATTTTTCAGAAAATGCCCTCATCGAAACCCAATGAATGAGGAAATTGGAACCCGATTGCTGTTCGGGCTCTGGCGCCCGAAGTGCCCTGGTTAATTTAGAGTTGTGTAAGAGTTCATTTGTGTTTGTTTGTGCCTTGAAATATGATTTCGCTCCTAGTTGGGCGGTGGAGTGCGTGCACAGTTCTGGGATGAAAATAAACCCCATAATCCTTTAGCACTGTTTCATAACTAGCAGTGTTGCCAGCTGACTCTGTGCCCTCCTGGCTCCCCACACATGGGGGGGTGCCACATGGTCAGTGGGCCGTCTGTTTATTGAGGTGTCGTTAATACTGTCCTGACACCCACCAAATGTCATCATGTCACCATGCATCCAAAGCCTAGTAAACAAGGTGGACCCACTTACCAGCCAAACCTTTTGCGAGTTGGTCTAGGTCTGGTCGCCACAGCAGGCACCAGACAAGGCCCACCAATCAAAATGCACGTTTCCCCCCCCTCTGTTTGACTCTTCGGGACGGGCTTTAGCAGGGTGGCGGAGATAGCAGGTGTGGCTGTCAGCTGACGAAAAGCAGTTATTTGATTGGATAGAAGACACCTGACCAGAGCAGCACCGATGCGTTGCGTTCAGAGCCATACAGAAGGGAGAGTTACGCGATTGGAGGACCAGGAATTAAATGGCAGCTCCGCCTTTCAGCGAGATAAGGTTGTTCCTAAAGCGGCTGTCTTTCCATAGACTCAACATAGAACCATCACATTAACAGCCAAAAATAAGGACTAACGAACTATACTGCGGGGTAATCACCACACATATGTAAACCATCAACTGTCTGGGTGGTGATAATCACAACAGTTTTACCATCTGTGATGTTTATCTGAAGTTATTACTACGAACAGCAAGTCTTGTCATATTCCCTGCATTGCATCGCATTGCATTTGCTGTGTGCTACGCCCACTACTAGGAACTAACATTCGCAACGCTGAGCAGTACTGAGAAGCTAAAACAGCTAATTTTGCTAATGAGGAAGTCGGCCTTAGCACACAGCAGATATTGCCCGACTCTCCCCTCTGTATGGCTCTGGTTGCGTTGCGTTAGCGTTGGCCAAGGCAATGCAGAGGCAATATGAACCATAAATAATGGTTTGGTTCCACCCACAGCCCAGAATTGTGCGATTCCAAACATTTTTTTTCCAGTTTTTAGTCTTACTCACCAGGCTGCTTTCTATTGCCACTTGACATAATATGCGCTAATCTCCTCAATCAGGGGGTTGGCCTGTGACATCTAGTTGGACCAGTCTTTCAGAGGCGTGAAATTAACACTCAATCTTGATTTGGGAGTTCAAGTGGATCACTATAAAAATGTGAAACATTTCAGGCCAATATGTTGTTTCCAGAATGACGCTGTGCCAGCGAAACTAGCTTTTTACACTCAGAATTTCGATTAGGCTGGCCATCCCAAATCACACATCACCAACTCGCTTTCCAATCACAGTTCCCTGGTCAGCCGAGAATAATCTAATATAGGACTAATCTCGTCTGCTGGGGGTGGGCGGAAAGCTTAGCAGCTGATTCAACATGAGAAGAGGAGGACCCCTCCCCCACCACAGTAAAAAAAACAAGGGCGGGCACGGGCAACCTGAGGAAGGGTATGTTTACTGAGGTCTGGAGAATATCGCAGGTCGCATAGAGGCCAAGGTTCAAGCATAGGCTATGACTTCGTTGTATGATGTCAGGAAGGCTGAGGCAGGTTTAACCATTTGAGGTGTAAAGGTTGTTCCCCACTTCCTCTAGAATTTTACGTGAACATTCTACAACTCCCATACAGCTCTGTGTCAAAAATCCCACAATGTCCTTGTGACATCATAGTGAGAACTCTGAGTTTTGTTAAAATTGTAATCACGTACTATGTGTGATGGTATTCCCTATAAAGGGAGACCCCTTTATTTGTAGTTGGAGATAGATCACACGTTAAGCTCTTCTGATTAAACAAAGCTGTGGGGCTGACGCTCTAGTCACAGTAGAGGTTAAGCAGCGAGATGTATGTGTACTCTCACTCTTGCAGATAATCTTGCTATCAAAGGGTTCTGTTCACTGATTACCATACCATTTCACTTTTTAGCTGATTGCCTTTACTGGTTGACTTTATTGCCAGCTATTTTATGTTGCCATAGTATGTTTACGTTGTTGTGTTGTAA
>NC_085862.1:34090868-34100868 GCF_034702125.1 Engraulis encrasicolus | reverse complement strand
ACACATGGATGAAATGCAGTCTGTCATTTCTAGTAATGAGATGATTGAGATGCAAAAGTCAAACAATGGCGTTAGGATCATTTTGCAATCAAACTCTTCATTTGCTAGTCAAAGTGGTTGGAGGGATAGCCGTAATTCCATAGCTCACCCAAAACAATAGCATAACACCTTTTTGCAAAACAACTTAAAGGGACACTGTGTGAGATTTTTAGTTGTTTATTTCCAGAATTCATGCTGCCCATTCACTAGTGTTACCTTTTTCATGAATACTTACCAACAGCATCAAATTCTAAGTATTCATTATGACTGGAAAAATTGCACATTTTCATACATGAAAAGGGGGATCTTCGCCATTTTGCATTTCCAAAAATAGCCATTTTTAGCTGCTAAAATGACTGTACTTGGACCATACTAGAAAATATGTCTTTAATACTTATTAAACTTTCATGTAAAGATCAAATTTGGCAATAGGCAGCCCAATTTCAATAAGCAGCATAGTTGCAGTACCTTTTTTGACCGTTTCCTGCACAGTGTCCCTTTAAGAAAATACATTTGCAGTTCCTATCTTTCCAGAGGACCTAGTAAAGGTGGTAGATGTTTGTTGTCAGGGTGGGCGCCTTAACCGTAAAGTGCTGGGGAAAACCCTGTGCATACATTAACACACACAAACGTAATGACACTTGAAATGCACGTACACGGAAACATTTACAAACACATAGACACACACCCACACATACATATGCATGCATGCACTGCAGACATGCATGGAAACTCTGGGACTCTGACTGGGTCCTATTCCAGGTTTCCACACTTGTATTTTGGGATGTCAGCCGGGTCTGAAGGCGCCGAAATGAAAACGGTGTAGTAGGAGCTTGCCTAAAATTATCAGCTGGCACCTGCCGTATATCTCAGAGACAACTTGATAGCACACTCTGGGGAAGCCAGTGGGCAAATGGGCTCGCAAAACGTTCTTGTCTTATTACAAAGAGGAAACACGCCCTCTCTCCGCTTCTGTCTCTGTGTCTCTCTCTGTCTCTCTTTCTCTCTCTCTCTCTCGGTGTGTCTCTGTCTCTCCGCCTCTCTCTCTCTCTCTCTCTCCGCCTCTCTCTCTCTCTCTCTCCTCTCCCTCTCCCTCTTCCTCTCCCTCTCTCTCCCTCTTTACCCCATGTCTTTGTAAGGCTCAGGGGGACACAAGTCTCGTTATTGTTGTCACTCCAGCAGAAAGCATCCTGTTTCTTCAACATTGCGGCATCGCTGGCATGTATATGTATCCTTGCCATAATAAGGGCTTATGTGGCAGCATGCAGGAGGGGGATAGGGATCGGGATGCACCTTCTTTTGCAGTACACACACACACGCACGCACGCACGCACGCACGCACGCACGCACGCACGCACGCACGCACGCACGCACGCACGCACGCACGCACGCACGCACGCACGCACGCACGCACGCACGCACGCACGCACACACACACACACACACACACACACACACACACACACACACACACACACACACACACACACACACACACACACACAGGGCCGCTGACCGCTTTCGCTGGGCCCAGGACAAAATCATCTGAAAGGGTCCCCTACCAAATAAATGCAATGTAATGTCACCCAATTCTGGGCCCCCAGGACAACATATACCCATACCCATTTGTCCCCCCTGTCGGCAGGCCTACACACACACACACACACACACACACACACACACACACACACACACACACACACACACACACACACACACACACACACACACACACACTGCTTACAGGAGCCGCTCTCTGTGGCCCACACATGTAGTGTTGTTGGGGTTTCTTCTGGGTTGCCTGTACATGATTAATAGATGGGCTTAAAAGACTAGTGATGTGGAGGTCTTTCCTGACTTACTTAGAAACACACACACACACACACACACACACACACACACACACACACACACACACACACACACACACACACACACACACACACACACACACACACACACACACACACACACACACACACACACACACACCCTGTCTCACAGGCCTGTACGTAAACAAAGCAGACGGGCATACACACACCCTTGTAGGTCTTAGGGTGCGTCCATTCAGTCCCATTTGTCAGGTATGTAAAGTATGTAAATACAATGGTGTGTTTTGCATTTAAATTCGCGTCGCGCAGCACACACACACACACCATGTACTTCACAGTCCATGCATGAACCAGATGGAGTGCTTTTCTTCTCACGAGTGTTTTTTTTGTTTTGTTTTTCTTCAGGGCCCATTACATATTGCTATTATTATCCTGATCCACACTCATCTCCCCTTTCCCACATGTACATTCATACATGAACACACAAGACACACTGTGCGAGAGATGCACATGAATTTAACCCTTGGCCACCGTGGGTGTGAGTGTTTACGTGTCTGTGTGACTGTGTGTACCCGTATGTCCGTATCCGTGTCGGTGTTTGTGTGTGTTTGTGTGTTTGTGTGTCTGCGCATGTGTGTATCTGCGCATGTGTGTATCTGTGCGTGTGTCTGTGTCTGCGTGTGTGTGTGTCTGTGAGCGTGTGTGTGTGTGTGTGTGTGTGTGTGTGTGTGTGTGTGTGTGTGTGTGTGTGTGTGTGTGTGTGTGTGTGTGTGTGTGTGTGTGTGTGTGTGTGTGTGTGTGTGTGTGTGTGTGTGTGTGTGTGTGTGTGTGTGTGTCCTTTGGACATTTGGAGATGTGACTCAGAGATCCCTGCAGGCTGTGTGGAACATGTACACGCATCGCATCACGGCCGGCTACATAAGACTCCTCCTCCTCCCACACCACTTTATTATGCTGCACTTGTTTTTTTGTTTTCCTGGTTCGTCCGGAGGACCCACACGTTATAAGTGGAAATGATGTGGATGTAGATGTGTATTGTTTTCCATATCCATTGTCTCTCTTGTCTTGCCCTATCTTGCACTCTTTCTCTCTCTCTCTCTCTCTCTCTCTCTCTCTCTCTCTCTCTCTCTCTCTCTCTCTCTCTCTCTCTCTCTCTCTCTCTCTCTCTCTCTCTCTCTCTCTCTCTCTCTCCCCATCTCTATATCACTCACCTCCTCTGTCTCACTTTCTCTCTCTACACCCCCCCCTCTCCTTCTCTCTCTCTCTCTCTCTCTCTCTCTCTCTCTGTCTCTCTCTTTCTCTCTCTTTCTCTTTCTCTTTCTCTTTCTCACTCACTCACTCACTCACTCACTCACTCACTCACTCACTCACTCACTCACTCACTCACTCACTCACTCACTCACTCACTCACTCACTCACTCACTCACTCACTCACTCACTCACACACACACACACTTACTCATGTTCTCTCTCTCTCTCTCTCACACACATCCCCTCTCCATTTCTCTTTGTCCTCCTCCTCTCATGCATGTCCTCAGCCTAGTGCAGTGATTCTCAAACTTGTTCAGACCAAGGACCATTTTGTCCCCCCAAAAATGTGCAGGGACCACCTGACAACTGAATTGACGCTTTATTTCGACACTAATTTTGATGCAGATCACTTTTTATTCACATTTACAAGCCTGTGTTATTGTGGTGAAAATATGACTTCAGACATTTTTGGCTTTTTTGATAATGTTACATGTAGTCTTCTGCTAGCTTGTCTTGGAAAAGTAGAAATTCCTTTGCGGAACACCTGAGCTCTGTCGCGGACCACCAGTGGTCCCCGGACCACACTTTGAGAATCACTGGCCTAATGTATGAAGCAGGGGGATAACAAGGCCAGGGGCTCTCCACCCGAGGGCCTGTAAGTAACAATGCTTGCACTCCGTGACCCACGTCCATGTGTCATATGTGACCTTAAAAAACACCCTACTCCACCTGGGAGACAGGGCAGCGCTCAGAGATGTGGGGAGGGGGAAAAAAAGATACGAGGAGGAGCTGCATTAACTATCCCTCTGACACACACACACACGCGCACACGCGTATGTGTACAAAAAAGCTGGATAATGCTCCTTCCCCTGGCGCACAGCCGCTGAGGAGTAGCCCTTTCGCCTCGCCTAGCCTCGCCTTCTGCCGTGCCACCAGCTGAGTCACTTGACGCTGGACTGGCCGGCACTATATATAGAGCAGCAGGGGGCTCGCCAACGCCCTCCTTTGGCTGGAGTCCGGTACTGCGGGCTGCTCTTCTCCGCAGGCTCCTCCACTGACCTACAATCCGGTTTAAAGACACAGGCACCGCAATAACAAACGCTGCCGCAGGTCGCAGGAAGGAAGTTCTGGGTCAGGCCGTGGTGACTTAGCTGTGGGAAAATGATGTTTGCCTTTATTTGGTTTTTTTTTAGTATTTGGTGACATTTTATTTTACGTTTTCTTTTTTAGTACTGCATATTTACATTTGTCAGCATGTCATTTATGATATAGTTACACTGCACGTATCCAACCATTATCCTTGAAGTACATGATGTTATGTTGTACATATCTTGAAAGTCAGTGTATGATGAATATGAAAAGTGAATATGACAGTAAAAAATAGTGTAATCTAAGATTTTTATTTTTAAATGACCATGGATGCTCAATGAAAGAGATTGGACAAGAGTGGGAAAGAGGCATATGATAGAATAAGCAAAGGAACTAAAGTCAGACTTTAAACCACTGGCCCACTAAGCCAAAGGTCAGTAACGACATTTGGCCAAATTGAGTTTAGACAGTGAATTGACTTTGTAAGTAATATGTCTTAATGTAATATGTCAGCACTGTTATGAAGGTCAATGAAGGCATCACTGTTATGATAAATGCAGCATCTTGGGCTTGGCAGTACGACAACATAGTTCACATAGTGTTCAAATAGTTCATGTGGTTATGGCGCGTTCCATTTTACATGACTGACCTTAGGTCCGATGAAAAAACAAACCATGTTGGATGCTTTCCATTTGCCGAAAGCTGCTAACAAGATACCCTTAGAAGTACATGACATTGCTTTTCCAAAAACTCTCATTATGCCCAATGCTGATGAAAAGACCAAATTCTAGATGCAGACCTCATAGCTCAAAGCGTCCTCGTAATGGGTCTGAGATTATCCTTGTTTTCCTGCTACGAGTTGTGCTATCTCTTAATCATTTATGTGCAGCATTCTCCTGGAGAACGGTAGCGTGAATGCTGTGGTTGAGGTTGGCTGTGGTTGGAGCAGGGCTATTCTGGGAAGGACTTGAAACACCTTGTTTCTGGGCTGAGATCTTTCTTTCTAACGCTTTATTCTGTCGTGTTTTAATCTGCAGGGATGATAGCAGTATCTTTGATGGGTTAATGGAAGAAGATGAGAAGGATAAAGCAAAACGGTGAGTTCCCTCAGAGGGAAAAAAGTATACAAGCAAGCAAGCACAGACACACGTGCGCACACAAATTCACACATACAGTGACACACACACACACATATAGAGCTCGAAAGTCCCGCCCCTTAGTTCCGTGTTTCACGGGACCTAAGCTGACCATCTAACAACATGGTAGAGAGTAAATATCTTCTGATCTCAGTCATGATATGCACTGGGCTACAAATATGCTGTTTAAGAGGCTAGATAAAGATTATTCATGCAGAAGTATCAATGTTTTGTTCCGAGGCCGTCGGCATGAAAAATGTGAAGAAACACAGCTTTCTTAAAAGTTTGGGGGTTCGTACGAAAAATTAAACAAAAATATCAGAAACAACATATATGGAGCTCGTGGCACAACTCGAAGGGGATCGAAATATCATTTTAATACCGCCATTGGATTACATGCTACGATTTTCGGCTAAAAACGCCGTTGAGGTCCCATGAAATCGGGGGAAGTGACGTCACTTTCGAGCTCTATTGGGAAATGAGCCTGGCTGGACATGAACCTTGGTCCTCAACACACACACACACACACACACACACACACACACACACACACACACACACACACACACACACACACACACACACACACACACACACACACACACACACACACACACACACACACACACACACACACACACACACACTCATATGCGCACTAGCATACACATTATCTATCTGCATCTAACACCCCTCGTCCTTACAGGCGGAGAAATAAAGCAAATTGATGGACAATGAAGAGTATTTATTGACATCAAAATGTTAGTCACCTGTGTTTGCACCAAATAAAAGATAAAAGATGAAGCTGCTGTGTGCTCCAACTCATCTCTCATAAGAGAAATCAAGTGTATAGCCGTCTGAGGGGCTTGACGCATGAGTGTAGCTCCTCTAGCACGGAGAAGCCAGCCACTAATTTAATAAAGCGCTCAAGATTGTGTACGCCAGAGTGAAATATGAGCCGATTTAGGCCACGCAGAGCTCCTAACACCCAGGCTATTAGTCAGTGAAGTGGGGTGCTTGATAAGACAACACTGGGGTAATACTCCACTTCTGGAAGACTATTAGGGGAGCACAGGGAACAGAACAGAAAGGACTAAAGCTGTGCTGAAGCTGTGTGTACATGAGCGTGCGTGCGTGCATTAGGGGTGGGTATAGGCAAAAAGGTTCACGATTCAGTGTGCATCAAGACACACATGCTACGATGCGATTCTATCACGATGCTTTGCGATATTTACTTCAGTAACTGTGTAAAAAGTGTTACTGTGTAGCATTCCTCAGTCAATGTATTTTATTAAAGCATTTTAGAATCTGTGAGAGAGCTTCCGCAACAACAGAAATATTACCTACTCTACTGAACAAAATGAGCCAGTGGCAAATTCAATTTTATCATTATTAAATAAGCGATTGTCATGAGCCAATATAGTATCGTGAAAATAAGTACTGCGATACATTGTCATGAATCGATGCTGTATATCGTGAAAATAAGTATCACGATGCATTGTCATGACGATTTTTTGCATGCACATGTGTTTGTTTGTGTATGTGGCTTTTATTAGTGTGTTCAAATTTGTATGTCCTCATGTGTGGGTACTTATTTGACCAGTTATCTGTGTGTGACCATTTTTCAATATTTGTGTACTTGTGTGTTTGTCCAGCGTTTAAGATGTGGGCCACTGTGGTAGGGTGGAAAATCAGTGCTGGGGTGTTCAACAATTGTATGCTTGAATGTACTGTATGTGTTAACAGCGTTTCTCGGAATAAGTCGGAGAAGAAGAGGCGAGACCAGTTCAATGTCCTCATTAAGGAACTGGGCACCATGTTGCCGGGCAACACCCGGAAGATGGACAAGTCCACCATATTGCAGAAGAGCATCGACTTTCTGCGCAAACACAAAGGTTTGAAAACTCTGCTCGTATCTTATTAGCCATCGTCACCATCACGGCCTCAGATGCCAGATAAAAAAAAGAAACTCGACGCTTATTTACATCCATTTTGTTGTCTCCTCTGACAGAAATCGCTGCCCAGTCGGAGTCGAGTGAGATCCGGCAAGACTGGAAGCCTCCGTTCCTTAGTAACGAGGAGTTCACACAGCTCATGCTGGAGGTAAGTGAAGCTCTTCCTACTTCCTGTTACCTCAGACAAGCCATCCCATCCTGTCTGTGGTGTTTTATCCAGAGCTCTTCATCATGTAGTGAGTAAGAGGATGAACTGCTGATATGATTTTGAAACATTACAAGAAGGTTGACAGCAAAACCCCTTGTTAGTATCACTTTAATGTGTGAAGACTAACTTTAACGCATTTGAGACATATTCACTTGAGGCCTTGAGACTAAGGACGGCCGCACATTGGCTCCGACAGCACTGCGGAGCACTTTCGCTTCCGACACACTATTCGGACCCCCAAACCCAATTTCACACGAACATAGTATTGATAGTCAATGGGCGGCGCCGACAATGGAAACAATGGAATCGAACTTTTGCGGAGCAGTGCTCAGCACTTTGTCGGAGCCGGTGTGCGGAAGCCCTTATTCATCAGGTTACATGAGTCAGACATTGTGCCTCATCAGACCATGAGTGGTTCATAGACATGTTGACTAGCTGAATATTGAAAGACATTGGTGTGCTAATGGTATTCAGGCATTGGGTCTGATTTCAGGCATGGAGCTGTTTGCCTGAATGCGAGGAAAAACATATGTCGGTCCATACGAAGCATATTTAATAAGAAAGGCTTGTCAATGCCAGAATGCTGTTGCTTTTGAATTAGCCAGACAGGTCAAATCGGGGCAACCAAAGATATTAGTCTAATATCATGGTTGTAGTAATAAGCTATAGACATCATCACTGAAATGCTCATCAGTTAAGTCCATCATGGTGACATTACAGTCGTGAGGGTGCTTTGTTAAAGGGGTATGCCACTATTTTGGGGCTTAATACAGTTAAAATCGTTGGCCAGGGTTTATAAAGGTGGTAAAGTGTCTTATTTTTCATGTAAGTCGTTGTCTTGCTTTAAGACAAGTTAAAAGAGGGAGCATGTCGCTAAGCTAGTGAAAGTCAATGGATCCGTGTAGCATGCTACAATGCTACACGGATCCATTGACTTTCACTAGCTTAGCGACATATTCCCTCTTTTAACTTGTCTTAAAGCAAGACAATGCTAAACATGAAAAATAAGACACTTTACCACCTTTATAAACCCCAGTCAACGATTTTAACTGTATTAAGCCCCAAAATAGTGGCATACCCCTTTAAGTTTGTAAAATGTGAGCAGTTCATTATAGTATACCTGACTTCTATGACCTCTAAGCTTTACCTTTCCCTTAAAAAGAGCTACATTTATCGCATTGAAAAAGTATTTGAAAGCACAAATTATTTTCATGTCGTCATTCAACGTGGTCTTAAATGGGCAACATTGAAGTGTTATATTTCAGGCTCTCCACTTAATGGCCTATTTAAAAGCAAAAACAGTCTTCATTCCTTCATTCATAGTCATTGTTAACGGCACATTGCACTTAACTAATTTACAATATTAAAAGTGATTTGTATTGTTGTGTCTGTGCTGCAGGCTTTAGATGGCTTCTTTCTGGCCATCATGACCGATGGCAACATCATCTATGTCTCAGAAAGCGTCACGTCGCTCCTGGAGCATCTGCCAGTGAGTATTGTGTGTGCACCTGTGTGTGCGCGCCTGTGTATGTGTTTGTGTGTGTGTGCACCTGTGTGTGCGCGCCTGTGTATGTGCTTGTGTGTGTGCGCCTGTGTATGTGCTTGTGTGTGTGTGCGCGCCTGTGTATGTGCTTGTGTGTGTGTGCGCCTGTGTGTGTGCACGCCCGTGTGTGCGTGTGTGTGTGTGTGTGCAAAGCAAGGTCTGCTCGGCGTTGGGTCGACACTTTGACGTGTTCCGATCCCCATTATACAACACCATAGTACACCTCGAGCTGGGACTGATGGGGTCAGTTTAGAGGGGTGAGGGACATCATGATGTGTCATTTGAGCAATAGGAGGACAGTTATATGGGAGAGGCGGCAGAGGCGAGACACAGGCACCAGAGAGGGCTGGTGGGGTGGGGAGGAGGGGATGGGGGCGGCAGCTTTCTAGGATTTACGGGAGCCTGTTGCTCTGTGGGCCTGCTCTGAGCACAACAGGAGCCAAGGCAACAACGGAGCTGCACATAACACTAGGACATCCAGAACAGATGTTGGCGTCAGGTCAGATCGAGATCTCTGTGTGTGTGTGTGTGTGTGTGTGTGTGTGTGTGTGTGTGTGTGTGTGTGTGTGTGTGTGCGTGTGCGTGTGAGAGGTTGTGTGCGACTGAGACACCAAGAGCGAGGGCGAGAGTTTGGGTGCAGTTATGAAAGCTCGCCTGATATCATTTCTCCTCCTCCTCCTCCTCCTCCCCTCTCTCTATCTCTCTCCCTCTCTCTCTACAGACGGACCTGGTAGACCAGAACCTGTTGAACTTCCTACCCGTGGGGGAGCACTCGGACGTCTACAAGGCCCTGTCCACGCACATCCTAGACGGGGAGGCGCTCACGCCAGAGTACCTAAAGAGTGAGTTCCCCCACAATCTTTCACCATTGTCCTCCATCTCGTTACATGATAGTCCTCTCTCTGTGTCTGACTGAAAGAGGGCTATTTGAGACATAATGCTTGATA
>NC_085862.1:34065868-34085868 GCF_034702125.1 Engraulis encrasicolus | reverse complement strand
CCTTTGACCGCCCCTCATCAGCTAGCCTACATGTGTAATGTCATGTAGTGTCATGTAATCTAATGCAATGTAATGTAATCTAATGCAATGTAATGTAATATATAGTGGTGGGCCGTTATCAGCGTTAACGTGCTGCGATAATGTGAGACTTGGAGTTTGGGTATGCACGTCACCATAGCGTTTAATTGACAGACGCTTTTAGACTGCGCTCCAGTCGCTTCTCCTCTCTCCACCTGTTGTTTCAGCAGACCTACTAAATATGAAGTGTTTGCTGCAGAAAACATGAATCCCTCTGCCGTGGTAGGTGTTGTTTGAGTGCTTTTTCATAAGTGGTAGACTAAAGAGACGTTATTGTTTGAGGTGAAGCATAGAGAGACATTATTGTGTGTGAGAAGCTACCAGCCCGACATAGCCTACATTTCCTCACGCATTGCATTGAATACATAAACAACTTCCAGAAATCTTGCCTGTGCTATAATTGCAAAACATTCCGTGTGATAGTCCTATGCATTTTGAAGATTGTCAAACTGAAACTGTCAATATCTACTCTCATTGAATGTTTGTGTTGCAATCGCGCACATTTGCGATTCAGTGAGATATTCTCATGTCCGACGGTAATAAACCTCGCGGTTGTCGTGTGACGGAGGTCATCTTGCACCTGTTCACCCCCCTCGGGGATCGAACGTGCGACTTCGTCAACTACAACGGTTCGGCAATGGGAGACACAGTACGATACCGCTGGGCCAAGAGACTAGTCTCTCGGCCCAACGGCACGAGACTGTATGAGGCTATCGGAGGGAGGTTTACCAACGTTCCACGCCAACTCTGTGCTAGTTAGCCTCCGTTACAGTCGCGCTTGACTTTTTTTTGCAAACTGAATTCATGTCGAGTTGTAACTCATCTGGCATTCTAACTGAGAACAACTGTCAAATCGCCGTGTGCCAGTGCTGTAGGTTCTAGATAGGCATATCCAGTAGCCTGGCTCTGCTGAGGGCTGCTGTGCCTACAGCAGAGCTCCTCCCTCTCTTAAAGGAGCCGCTGCTCCTTTTAACAGTCAGTGGCAGATTCTCTCTCTCTCTCTCTCTCTCTCTCTCTCTCTCTCTCTCTCTCTCTCTCTCTCTCTCTCCCCATTAGAAATGAAATGCTGAATTGTTGAGGTAATATTGTTTAAATAGCCTAAATGTTTGATAGATTTATCTGTATTTGCCTCTACAACTTATAGCGCTGTTCATTTTGAAATTTCAGTATCTTATAACTGTAAATGCTTCCTAACATATTGGACACACTTTACACATATTGCTGTGATTTTGTCATCTCCAAGTATCAACATGGCCATTTTTTGAAGATGAGATGCATTTTGGAAAAAAAAGATGAGCTCTGGTCTAATGCGCCATCTGTCTTAAGAAACCCCAAGGTTTTTTTCGGCATTATTTCGCTATCGTGCCTATTCTGAATGAGCCATTTTGATATAGATTAATCATAATTACAGTGAGATTAATCTAGATTAAAAAAAATAATCTATGCCCACCCCTAGTAATATATTATCTGTTTGTCCCCCACAGGGCACCGCCCATCATTGGTTACCTGCCTTTCGAGGTGCTGGGCACGTCAGGCTATGACTACTACCATGTGGACGACCTGGAGACACTGGCCAAGTGCCACGAACACTGTGAGTTGCCCATCACACACTGTGTGTGTGTGTGTGTGCGTGCGCGTGTGCGTGCGCGTGTGCGTGCGCGCGGTTGTGTGTGTGTGTGTGTGTGTGTGTGAGAGAGAGGGAGAGAGAGATGCTCATTACATTGAAGAGTGTGTATCTCTGAATGCTCATGCATGTAATTTTGTATTGTGCATGAATTCAATGTGGAAATGGCGGCGCTTGCAAGTGTGTGACACACTCTGCTAGCTGTGCATTTTCTTCATGAGTTGCAAAAGCAGGTGCGCTCAAACTGTTCAACATAAACACTGTGTTGGTTGCGAGTTGCATTATGGTCTCTAATAAATGTGGCCATGATGCAATGAATGTACTATCTTTCTCCAATATGAGAAGACTCAAATCTGGATGCGTTTGTTTTCCTTTGGGTTTTCTACTGCACGTCATGACCTTTGACCCCTGGCCTCTTTGCAGTGATGCAGTATGGGAAGGGCAAGTCGTGCTACTACCGCTTCCTGACCAAGGGCCAGCAGTGGATCTGGCTACAGACGCAGTACTACATCACCTACCACCAGTGGAACTCGCGGCCCGAGTTCATCGTTTGCACACACACCGTCGTCAGGTAAGGAGAGGGAAGGGTGTGGATGAAATTATTTACAAACTCAGTTAGTCTGTGGGCCATTAAATATATTTTTAAACGATTAAATGTAATTAAAAACACAAACTTGTAACGCACACACACACACACACACACACACACACACACACACACGCACACGCACACGCACGGTAGTTCATCCGGAAACTCTGAGTCACACATCAAATACACCCTGTGCAATCCCACAAATCTACTCAAGCCCACATGAAAATGAAAACAAGGTGTCTCACATATACACATACTACACCCCACATATGCTCAGGGAGGTCATTGTGATGTGTTTATCATGGAGGTAACGGCGTTGAAGACTCTGGGTAAACAAACAATAGTGGACGGTCAAGATGTTTTGGGTTAATTATAGGTCTGCTATATCAGGTTTCTGTACATCTTGTTTCCGATATTTGACCTCTCTATCTCTCTTTCTCTCCCTCTCTCTCTCTCTGTCGCTTTTCGTTCAATCTTTCCCTCCTAGCCTCTCTTCATATCTCTCTCTCCCACTCTCTCTGTCTTTATCTCTTATCGCTCTCCTTCCCCCCACTTTACGTTTTTTTTTGTTCAATCTTTCCCTCCCAACCTCGCTTCATCTCTCTCTCTCTCTCTCTCTCTCTCTCTCTCTCTCTCTCTCTCTCTCTCTCTCTCTCTCTCTCTCTCTCTCTCTCCCTCTATCTCTCCCTCTCTCTCTATCTCTCTCTCTCTCAATAACATTGAGCTATTGGCAAAAAATAGTGCATGAGTAAGGGATTTTGAACAGGTCAGGTCAACCATAAGTTGGTAAAGATTAGTAAACCAAAAGTCAAGAGACACCGCACACTGCTTACTTTTCTTAACTTTATTTCTTGGAGCGAACAACGCGTTTCGCCCAATGCGTCATCAGGTTCGCTCTATGCCAAACCCCCATTACCCAGGTGTACAAATAAAGTGCCAAATGATCACATGATTCTTTGCTACCAATCTTGTGCATAGTCTCAAAACCCATCCCCACAGGTGCGTAAAGTAGGTAAAACATGATCAGTCCATGCAGGCCATCACAACAATATTTTTCACATTGATGTCCCCAAGCAAAGGCTTCTAGGCCTATCTGAGTTAATTTTACTGGATTTGTGTAATATTGATGAATATGCAACATTATGACTATTTTCTGTGGTATTTATTGACCTATCTGAATGTAACTGATGGAATTGTGTTACCTTTGTATATAGCCTTTGCATGGGGACATCAATGTGAAAAATATTGTTGTGATGGCCTGCATGGACTGATCATGTTTTACCTACTTTACGCACCTGTGGGGATGGGTTTTGAGACTATGCACAAGATTGGTAGCAAAGAATCATGTGATCATTTGGCACTTTATTTGTACACCTGGGTAATGGGGGTTTGGCATAGAGCGAACCTGATGACGCATTGGGCGAAACGCGTTGTTCGCTCCAAGAAATAAAGTTAAGAAAAGTAAGCAGTGTGCGGTGTCTCTTGACTTTTGGTTTATTGATTCACCTCCTCCTGCCTCACACCTGCACCTGCATTGAGGGGCTGTGCACAAGGACTCTCTTGTACTTTGGTAAAGATTAGCTTGAGTTGATTTTGTTTTTGTCTATGAAGGAGTTGTGGTGTTGATGTGATGGAGAGGTCTTCTCCCATCATCTGCTGAGGAATATGATGACAAGTTTGGTATTATGTGAACAATGTGATATAATAAACAAGTTGTTAAATCTCTCTCTCTCGTTCGCTCGCTCTCTCTCTCTCTCGTTCGCTCGCTCTCTCTCTCTCTCTCTCTCGTTCGCTCGCTCTCTCTCTCTCGTTCGCTCGCTCTCTCTCTCTCTCGCTCGCTCTCTCTCTCGCTCTCTCTCTCTCTCTCTCTCTCTCTCTCTCTCTCTCTCTCCCTCTCTCTTACTCCTGCTCTCTCTCTCTTTCTCTCTCTCTCTCTCTCTCTCTCTCTCTCTCTCTCTCTCTCTCTCTCTCTAGCTATGCTGAGGTGAGGGCGGAGCAGAGGAGAGAGCTGGGGCTGGAGGAGTCTCGGCCTGAGATCGCCGCTGTCGAGAAGGTGAGCAGCGAGCACACACACTGAGATCAGCGTGTATCACATACTACATACTGTACGCACACTCCCACACACTGCCTTCCCCTTTCTCCTCTTCTCTTCCAAGTTTACTGTAAATCCACCAACTTCTCTTTCTCGTCAGAGGCTCTCTGTATGGTCAATCCCCAAAAAAGAAAAGTAAATGATTTCGAAAGAACCCTTCAGCTCAGTGATTGTGGAAAATGACTTTTACAATGTGACTAAACAGTGAGGCAGAGCCACAGCATGTACTGTGACTCACTTGAGACCAACACAGCTGTGAAGTTGCTCTCCTATTCCCACTCCAATTCTCTTATCATATTATAAACCTTTATCAATTCCTCTGCATTTATCTTTTGTTTCTTTAATTGTGTCTTGTTGGTTTGTTAATTTGTTTGTTTCTTTCTTACTGTATTTACGTCTTTCTTTCTTTTTTTCTTTCTTTCTTTCTTTCTTTCTTTCTTTCTTTCTTTCTTTCTTTCTTTCTTTCTTTCTTTCTTCCTCTTTCACACTTTCGTTCTCTCTTCTATTCGCTCTCCTCTCTATATTTGTATTTCCTTTCTCTCTCTCTTTCTCTGTCTTACACTCTCGCTCTTTCTCTCTCTCCCTCCCTCTCTCTCCCTCTCTCAGCAGAGTCAGGACTCTGGTTCGGAATCTCAACTGAACACCTCCAGCCTGAAGGAGGCGCTGGAGCGTTTTGACTGCAGCCACACGCCCTCGGCCTCCTCGCGCTCCTCACGCAAGTCCTCCACGCACACCGCCATCTCTGAACCCAACTGTAAGAGACGCACGCACGCACACGCACACGCACACGCACACGCACACACACACACACACACACACACACACACACAAAGACACGCTGCTGTCTCAGACTAAAGGCGATTTTACACCAAAAAGATTGGAGCCGACTCCGACTCCAGACCCAGACAGTTGTCTGGTGGTTTGCGTTGGCCCTGGTTGACTAGAAATCGTTCCCGAACACACCTAGCCAACTTCACCCGCCATGGACAATCCCCCGGCGTTTGAGAGCTCGCGGTAACTTCCGCATTTGAGAGCCTGCGGCAAAGAGCGAAGGGCAAAGACCCTGTTATAGCCAAATGTTTTCATATTTTCGCCAAGTCAACTCTCTGCTTTTCAGGAGTAGCCTTGATAGTAGATGCATTACTGACTCTAACAAACCATAGCCTACGATGCCTTTCGGCAAAGTCCCCCTCCCATTCATAGTTTATCCATCAAGACGACATTCTATCTCTGTCTCTTGCTCACAAAGCTCGATGTCTTTCGCGGTTTCATTACTCCACTTAATTTCTCTCACTGCGAGTTCGCTAAAGAGGAAAAGGACACGCTGGGCATTGTGTTAGTAGTCTGTCTAAACAAACACAGTGTAATGTAATGAAACTCAAGATGTTTGTGAGTTCGCTACTGCTAAACAATTGCCCTCCCACCCCCTTGCAGTAGCACAAACCAATCAGTGTCCGGCATGGAGCCCGACTACCAACGCGCTCCTCAACCCAACTGAACATGCTCAAAGTCTCCCGACGGAGACCCAGGACCACAAACGTCCCCCAACTATCCCAGACACACCGAGACACACCGAACCAACTCTGACCCAACTGTACCCAACCCAACCCAACAATAGCCAACCGTCGGCTTGGTGTGGAAGAGGCTTTACAAGTGGGGTCGGAGACGGCGGTGTGCGTGTGTGTCTTACCACACACACACACACACACACACACACACACACACACACACACACACACACACACACACACACACACACACACACACACACACACACACACACACACACACACCACATTCAAACGTTTGTCAATGCTATATGTGTATACCTACCTATATGTGTATACCTACACATATACGTACACACACACACACACAACCACACTTCCAAGTCAATATAAACACACACGCATTACAAAAGGGATTGCCATGTTTCCTGAGGTGAAATGCTGGTGCAACTCTCTTGAGAAACCACCATGCAGACAGACACACTACAAGGCATTAACATCTTTATAATGCAGTTATACAGTTATACTGTACCTTTTTAAAAAAACATCCCTTGCGTCTTCTAAATTCCACATCTCTGCTCCCCCCTCCCCTCCTCACACACACACACACACACACACACACACACACACACACACACACACACACACACACACACACACACACACACACACACACACACACACACACACACACAGTACTTTGTGTGCGTTGTCATGCCAAGTCTTGTCTTCCATTGTACTTTTATAACGAAGCCTCCACTAGAGCGTGTCTGGCGTAATTGGCTGGCGAAGCGAAGGCAGAGGCGAGGGAGGGGGGGGGGACGCGTGACGCACACCCACACGACAGGCTGTCAGCCTCTGATCAATGAGATCTCCTCAACGCCAGTGTCATTATGCCCCGCACACACTTAGTCATGTGTCGGCCGTGTCAAATTACAGACGCCTCTGTGGAACGCTTTGACAACCAGACACACACAGACACGCACAAACACACATACACACACATTGGCGCACACACACACACACATAGACACACACACACACACACACACACACACACACACACACACACACACTTGCACACATTGACGAGTGCACACGCGAACGCACACACACATATACACACACACTGGCGCACACGCACACACACACATTCTCTCTCTGTCTCTGGCGCACACACACACACACACACACTTGCACACATTGACGTGTGCACACGAGAACACACACACACGCAGGCACGCACACACACATACACACACACACACTGGTGCACACACACACACACACATTCTCTCTCTCTCTGTCACACACGCGCGCGCACACACACACACACACACACACACACACACACACACACACACACACACACACACACACACACATCGGGCGCACACACATGCACACTCAATGGTACTCTCGTGTAGCCAAACAGATGTTAACCAAGGACACAGGCTCATCAAAAGTTATTGAATTGTGAGAGAGCAAAGCGATGCCTCACTCGTTTCAGAAATTAATCTAAGCTTTCATTGATGAAAAGTCTGTCACTGTCTGGATAATGTGGAAATGTGTTTGGAATTTTTTAATCCTTTTACACATTTTGGAACCTTTGTTTCATAAATTCACCATTAGAGGTGCTCCGATCACCATTTTTTGGCCCGATCACCGATACCGATCACCAAAAATCTTTATCTGCCGATCACCGATCATTGCCGATCACAGAAATTATTTCCTATTTTTTTAATAGCCTATTAATTATCCTTATTGAATATTTCTGCCCATAAACCAATCAATCTTAATTTGCACATGTCGCTTTCACAATGTAGGCCTATTATTAGGCTATTACTATTATGATTATTATTATTATTGTTATTATTATTATTATTATTATTATTATTATTATTATTATTAGGCTATTATTATTATTATTATTATTATCTTTCAGCTCTTTCAGACTAGTGTTGGTAATATAGCCTACAAGTAAGTCTACAGTATTAATCAATTTATAGGCCTAAGTTATTGCATATAATTACTAAACTATTTAAGATTGAATTGAAACTGAAACATTACATCAATTTATAAGTTATTGCATATAATTACTTAACTATTTGAGATTGAATTGAAGCCCAGACACCTGGATCTTAGTCTCTCGTCTTCTGCATACGAGAAAAAACCCTGTCGCTTTAAATGAGCAGCCTCGTGAGGAGAGCCCCTCCCCTCTCTGTCACTCACTGTCCACAGCTGCAGTGCTCTGCTCTCTCCCTCTCACTTCTGTCGCCGTTTGGCGTTTCAGCGACTATCAAACTAATCGACTGACTGTCAATTACAACTTTGAAAACAATAACGTTGGCATGCTTGTGCGGACAACGTGAACTTGTCGCGCGCTGACCGAGGCAACTACACAGGTTATAACGTAAAATGGCTAACGGGCGAGAAGTAGTCTATCGCAAATTACATTGTGACTGAAACACTTGAGATTCTACATACACAAAACAAGAAAAAAAACTTCACTTGAAAGAACAGGGAACACGCACAACACAGCGTGTCTGCGAGGAAAGCTCTTTCTCTGTAACACTGTCATAGAATGTAGAATTCCCTGCACAGACTCATTGAGTTTCACCGTCCATTCTCCCTAGTTGCTGTTTGGTGTTGCAGCGACTACAAAACTAATGACCTGGCTGTCCATTAGGCTACAACTTTAAAAACAATACAGTTGATGATTGTTTTGGAAACGTTTAGTTGTTGCGTGCTGACAGGCTGTAACTCAAAATAGTGAACATGGCGAGACTGACACGTCATTCACAAATTACAAGCGTCATGTAAACTGCGCATGGATCGGAAAATCAGATCATTGTTGATGCAGATATGATTATAAATGGTGAAAATGAAGGAGGGAATTCCAAAAAGTTAAAGACAAGTAAAGATGCCTTATTTTGGTGCAGCAGCTGTGCAGAGCCAGCACCTAGGCTACATGCAGGCAGCGCCAGGTGTAAAGGCGAAATGGTTGCGTGAGGAATTTAATATCTCTGGATCGGTTTTTTGATCGGCATGTTTTTCCGATCACCGATCAGGCTATTTTTGGCCATTATCGGCCGAGCATGATCGGCTGCCGAGCAATCGGAGCACCTCTAGTCACCATCATTCACCACATTTTATGTGTGTAAAAGGAAGTAAAATTCATTCATGACAAATATGATGCTATAATCGTTTGTGAAATACATGGAATGACTATAGAGTATGATAATGTGCTACAAAAATACTTTTCGACTAATTGATTGCCTTGTTCTTTACCACCACAGCCACACAAACAAAGTTACAGACGGATCGCGGCACGCCGCCTCGTCAGTCCGTCTCGGCCATCGAGATGACATCACAGAGACGGCCCTCTATCAGCAGCCAGGTTCGTTGTCACCGTCACTGTCACCATGGCGCCAGGGGTTAGGAACCCCTTCGATTGGACAAAACATTGAGTCGGAAGGTCACTCCTCATTGGTGCACAGGTTATTGTGTGTTGCTTTTGCCCCATCAACCCAGGGGTGAATTTCTCGAAACCAAAGTTGCTTACTACATTAGCTACTTCGTTGTTTTCGATGCATTTTCCCATTGGCAACTACTGAAGTTGCTAACAGGCTAACAAATTCCCTTTTGAGAAACTCACCCCAGATGTGTTGAGGTCAGTGACAAATTAGAGTTTGCACAATGACACATTTCACAGTCATTGTGTCAAAAGTCCCTTCAGTAAATTCGGCACCCTAAATATGCAGTACAGCCTGAAACACTGTGGAGGCCATTTTTTAGTAGTAAATTTACAGACCCTTCCACATTTTAAGTCGTTCACCGAAGTTTCCACCCCAGTCATCCCACGTTAATTTTTCATTAATTACCCCAACCTCATGTTACCTGCTGCAAAGCTTTCCAAAATAGTGCCCCTGGAACAGTACTTCTCTACTTCCTTGTTGTAAATGTGTTTTCCGGCTAGTAATCCAGCTCTCTTTGCTCAAGGATCTGCGATGGCGTCAGGGGTTGGTTTAGGACTCCTCTGATTGGATGAGAGCTTTAACTCCACTTACAGTAGCTTCACTTTAGTTCCTCTTGACTCCACTTAGTTGACTGCATTTTGAAAGGTCACTTTCTATAGTTTCACAAGGGATTGGTTGTGGATGAAGATGGTATGCCGTACATGTCATTTGTACTGATTAATGTGTGCGCATTACATTACATTACTCTTAGAGACACTTTTATCCAAAGCGACTTATTTAAGTAAAGATAAGATTATTGTTTGTGAGTGTTTGGGTGCAATGCACCCAGAGAATGCAAGGAAGCAACTATGGTACAGTCATCGTAGAAGCCGAACAATTTGCTCAGTATTTTTTCATGTTTTTGGCTTTTTGTGGCCAATTGCAGCACTGTAAATAAATGAGCCAAACCAGAGACGGCAAACATCTGTACATGAATGTCAATGAGCTGGCAAATGGCAGACATGACCAATCAAACCCAGAACAGCGCAGGTTATCTCGGCCATCTCTCTACGGGAGAGAAATTGCTCGCAGCCCTCATAGTGCACACGTGTTGGCTTCTGCCGAGGACACGCTGACCTGAGCATAGTCAGTGAATAGATTTGTGTACAGAAAGTACACACAGATGTTGGGCTCTGTCAATTTTAACCTAAGGCTAGTCAGTGGCTGATTGAAATGCACACATATGCACATATTTAAATATCTCAAATTACTACCACTTTCAGTTGTTAAGTTGAACCCCAACATTTTCAAGTTTACAATTATGACTAAAAATCATGAAATGGATTTTCTGAACTTCTGAAGTTTGTCACCATTCACGTTTTGTGTCCTGTGCGCTTTTCATGTAAGATACCCAGTGCTGTGTGTGTGCACATATGAATGACACCTTGACACAACCTTGCGAGTTTCGTGCTTGCGTGTGACGGCGTCACTGTCCCTCTCCGATTACAGCAGTCCATGAGCTCCCAGAACACGGGCCAGACCATGGCCACCTCGCTGGTCTCCCAGCAACAAGCGCCCCAGCAGCAGCAGCAGCAGCCGCCGCAGCAGCAGCCGCAGCAGCAACAGCAGCAGCAACAGCAGCAGCTACAGCCCACAGTACAGGTGAGGAAGTGTGTGTGTGTGTGCGTGCCTGCGTGCATGCGTGCGTGCGCATGCACGTGTGTGTAAGAGAGCAACAGTGTGAGACCGAGAGGGTGTTTGTGTGTTTGTGCGTGTGTGCGTGTGTGCGTGTGCGTGTGCGTGTGTGTGTGTGTGTTTGTGCGTGTGTGCGTGTGTGCGTGTGCGTGTGCGTGTGAATGTTGCGGGAGTGAGTCAGTGTATGTGTACATTTGTGTGTGTGAGTTAGGGCAAATGTGTGTAAGTGGAGCTAGCATGTTTTGAACTTCAGAGCGTGGGAGGAGGTTTAAAAAAAGAAACGCACCAGGTCACAAACACTTTGACAGGGCAATTTTCTTACTGATGGGTACACACTGTGAGTTGGGCACGAATCGTGTCTTTTTGCCAGGCTTGTTAGGAAGGTGAGAGCACTGGTCCACATTGTCACCTAGTTGGTGGAGGGGGCACGTAATAATGTGACACACTGACAATGAGAGTTACATGTCGGGCTCAGGTAATTGACATTGTGACTTCTTATGAGGTACGATTGGGCTCTCTCTACCTTGGCCTACCTACTGAGCCTCCCAGTCACATGTGTCAAAGCCCAGACTGTTATTGTTCAGTCACAAGACCATTTTAGACTGGCCACTCCGTTCTCTTAGATCACATGAGCATTTACAAAAACACACACACACACACACACACACACACACACACACACACACACACACACACACACACACACACACCGCTTTCACATCTTATGACCCTTTTTGTAGTGCAAGCAGTACTTTTTCGTCTGACCTCCAACTCCAGATGTACAAATTGTTCTGTTCTTCTGAACGTCACAAGACATAACAACAGCAGTTTTCATCCTCGTAATTATTTGGGTGCTGCTTTTGATTTGATTTCACCACAAAAGTTTGCAACAACAAAATTGATCGCACATGTATGGGAAGAATTTTGTTTACTTCTTTTGACTAGACCTCATTGATTTGTCTCAGGCGCTGGTGGTGTTGCGAAACTAATATTATGCACTTTCACCAATGAACATTAACCCTCCCGACCCCTCCACTTGTTTACATCACCCCCAGCCCCCACTCGTGATCATGTGACCCTCATGGGCTTCTCTGATTGGCTTTTGATTTCCTCTTTATTGTTTACTTTTATTCACCCATTTTTTTGCCTATTTCCTTTGTTTTATTTCATTTGTTGTGTTCTGATGCTTTTGTTTTTGTGAGAACTGTCTCTATGTCTATTAACTTAAAATGAATGGCTATACAAATTAACCTCCGTTGCCTTGTATTGTGACGTTCCCCAACCCCCGTGATCATGTGATCCTAATGGGCTTCTCTGATTGGCTTGTTATGCCCTCAGTTCACCCATCAGCTGGACGCCATGCAGCACCTGAAGGAGCAGCTGGAGCAGCGGACGCGTATGATCGAGGCCAACATCCAGCGGCAGCAGGAGGAGCTACGGCAGATCCAGGAGGAGCTGCAGAGGGTGCAGGGCCAGGGCCTGCAGGTCAGTGCTGCCTCCTGGTGGATGGGAAGACAAAACACTTTAGCACAGCTGGTAGGGCTGTAACGATATCTTATCGAACCAAGAAATCGGAATCAGGGCCGGATTAAGATGGCCTGGGATTGAAGAGCAAACATATAGTGTTACTTTAAAGGGGCAATATGTATGATTAATCACTGCCCCGAGTCAGCCGATGCTTATAGTAAGTGAGCGATGACTCTCGCGACCACTTTCACGGTCCGCTATCAGAGAACCCCAAATGTAACTGTTGACAGAGCGACCTGAACGAGTGTCGTTGGAAACACTTCTCATTCGAAAAATTTGCTTTACATACCACCATATGCATATTCACTTTTGTATCAACTGCTGCCATTATGTGATGAAAAACATTCTCACTAAGCAGCATGTTTTCATGACTGTACATTTTGAGACCGGCATGCCATGGGTTCCGCGCAAACTATGTAATCCTACATTGTGCCCCTTTAACGTTCCTCCTCAGCTTTTAGTAAGATGGCACACTGAGAAATTAGATGCAGACGTTAGCAGATGAAGGCACTTGCTACAAGAAACTCTGTTTGTCTGGAAAAGTACGGCTATTTTAACCACCGTTGAATATTTATGAATGCACTTGGCAGTAGTTTCACACCCTTAAGTGATTTCTTTTTTAAATGTCAAGACAAAGTCGGACCTCAGGGTCTCCCTTTTATTTAAACGTCTGCATGGAAGTCATCTTCATATATTAGCATTCGTTATGTGCTAGCGTGCCAGCCTGGTGGTGGTATGAGTCTTTATGGGTAAACAAAGCTCTCCTGTGCATGTCTATGGAGATGAAGCTCAGGGGGGACCTACACCATGCTAAGCTCTCTCCAATACCCCTGAGGCTAACTTAGGAAGCACTGAGGTGTGTGTGTGTGTGTGTGTGTGTGTGTGTGTGTGTGTGTGTGTGTGTGTGTGTGTGTGTGTGTGTGTGTGTGTGTGTGTGTGTGTGTGTGTGTGTGTGTGTGTGTGTGTGTGTGTGTGTGTGCGTGTGCGTGTGCGCGCGCGTACCTATGGACCCCCGGTAATTCGGAATAATTACGGAGAATGTCCGAGTACTTAGTCCTGTGCGCTATGTCCGTAATATGTAAGGTAATAATTCTGCCACGAACTACCTACTGTATTTCATCAAAACGCAGACGTCCTGGGGTAATTTCATGTCCCATCTTCATATGCGTGCCGTTTGCAACCCCTTATGATGTCTGTGTATTGAGTAAATTACAGACGTTTACTTATCCCGTCCGAATGCGCCACAAAAAATCACAGAGGTCCAGGAATAATTGCGAATTACCAGGGCTCCATAGGTAATATTTATTCCGTGTGAATCAGCCTTAAGTGTGCATGCCTTCGAGCCTGCTTGAGTGTGTTCGCGTATTCATGCGTTGGGTCCCACTCTGAGTGGGGGGGTGTGGGGGGGTGTACTGTATGAGGACAGAACAGAGCTGCCTTTGTAGAGGCCAACCATCAGCCGGTCAGTCAGTCAGTCATACGGTCAGTGTGCCAGACACTTCCTCTGAGGGTGGGATTAGGGCCATCCAGCCGTATCATCCACAACATCTGTTTGAGGTTGACCATGCATACTTACTGACTTATCCCTCTCTCTTTCTCTCTTCCCCTTTTCCTCTATCTCTTTCTTTTCTCTTTCAATGTTTTTTCTCTCTTTCGATCTTTCTTTTCTTCGATATCGTCTCTCTCTCTCTCTCTCTCTCTCTCTCTCTCTCTCTCTCTCTCTCTCTCTCTCTCTCTCTCTCTCTCTCTCTCTCTCTCTCTCTCTCTCTCTCTCTCTCTCTCTCAGATGTTTCTCCAGTCTGGCGCCAGTGGCTTGAACCTGGGCTCGGTGCAGCTGACGCAGGGCACGGCGGTGCAGGCAGGGGGCACTCTGACCATGCAGGGTCAGGTGGTGCAAGCGGGTACCCTCCAGGCCAGCCTGACGGCCCCCCACCAGCCTACCCAACATGCAGTGCAGCAGCAGCAGCAGCAGCAGCAGGCGCAGCAGCAGGCACAGCAACAGCAGCAACAGCAACAGCAGCAACAGCAGCAGCAACAGCAGGTCCAGGCCCAAACTCAGAACCTCCTGCAGACACAGACGGCCACACTCGCACAGGTACACGTGTACACACACACACACACACACACACACACACACACACACACACACACACACACACACACACACACACACACACACACACACACACACACACACACACACACACACACACACACACACACACACACACACACACACACACACAAACAGTCATGTATTCTGCCCTCCAAAGGCAAAGTGCAATAACTACAGCAACATTGAAACTGAGGAACATGCCCTCAAAGCCTTGGCATGAAGTTGGATATTGTAGTTACTGTGACAAAATTGGACCATGAGGTTTTGGAGGTTTTGTCACTAGATAAAGAAAGTGTAATGAAGACCATTTTCAATCTTTTTTTGAAGTTTTTTTGGGGGGCTTTTTGGGCCTTTAATATTATGACAGGACAGTGTGAGAGGAGACAAGAAACAGGTGTGAGAGAGATAGGGGTAGGGCTGGGAAATGAACCAGACTGGACTCAAACCTGGGTCCTTATGTGCATGCCAGCCCAAATGTTGGGGGGGGGCTTAGTGAGTTGCGCCACAGTGCCCCTCTTGAGTGACCTTTCAACCATTCTCCTCTTCCTCTTCCTCTCTCTGCAGCCGCAGCGCCCGACGCACCAGCTGCAGTCTCCGCAGGGCGCGCTGCCGGCCTCGCTCTACAACACCATGATGATCTCGCAGCCCACGCAGGCCAACGTGGTGCAGATCTCCAGTAGCCTGGCCCAGACCAACACGCCCAGCGGCGCCGCAGTGGCCACCTTCTCACAAGACCGACAGATACGGTAAGGACCTAACTACACTACTACATTATATACTCCCAGTGGAGCCGCAGGTGCCACCTTCTCACAAGACAGACAGATACGGTAAGGACCTAACTACACTACTACATTATATACTCCCAGTGGAGCCGCAGTGGCCACCTTCTCACAGGACAGACAGATACAGTAAGGACCATCATTATAATGTAACTACACTACACTACACTACACTACACTACACTATACACGCCGAGTGGGGCTGCAGTTGCCACCTTCTCACAACACAGACAGATACGGTAAGGACCATCACTATAATGTAACTACACTACACTACACTACACTACACTACACTACACTATACACGCCGAGTGGGGCTGCAGTTGCCACCTTCTCACAACACAGACAGATACGGTAAGGACCATCACTATAATGTAACTACACTACACTATACACTCCCTAGCCAGTACTAGTCAGGTCAAGAGCAAAGCAAATACTTTCTGTGCTCCGGAGAACTCGGGAACTCCACCCACTCTGTCGGGAACCAATCAACTTTGAGCAGCTCCAACGGCCATGGGTAGAGGCGTGCCCAAGGCAGTTAGGTTGTTTAAGCTGATGCGTTCTATTGGGACTACGAAAATTCCAAGGACCGGCAGATCTGACACGTCTGTGACACACACCTGTATGCTCCTCTCCTCCAGAACGTATAGCACACACACACACAAAGACACAAGCAAAATGATTTAACACAGAATCGCGGAAACGTATATTAGTCACCAATAACATCTTGAAGTAAGCAGACACATGGGGCAAATGGATAAATGCCATATACACACATACACACATACACATGCACATATCTGTGACACGGATACTGCTAATCTATGCAACACACACACACACACACACACACACACACACACACACACACACACACACACACACACACACACACACACACACACACACACACACACACACACACACACACACACACACACACACACACACACACACACCTTTCTAACCCCATCTGTGGTACACATGTATCTGTTAAACACACATGCACACATGCAAAAATACACACACTCACACCGACATATGTGGCACTCAATCACACACATTTGCAAACACAGTCCCTCTGTTGGCTTTGGCCTAGTAAAGCCTCATACAGTACAGTACAGTGTCTGTAATCGATGGCCAAGTCCACATTACTGAGAGGCAGTGAGTGAGCGAGCGAGTTAGGCTGAACAGAGCTGACAGACCCTTTCAGACATGGCTGCCTGCTCACAAAGAGATGCCTCTCTCTCTCTGTCTCTCTCACCCGCCTTCCTGCCTGCCTGCCTGTCTCCCTGCCTATGTTGCTTCCAAACTGGGGCCCTGAATTCAAACAAAATGTGAATGTATACACTTTAGGGCACAGTTCAGAAGACTGCCTTTGCTTATAGTGGAGTCGTATTAGGCTCAGTCATTTCAAATTGGTGTTAAAGTTTGGTTTTCACTTCCAAGTTGGAACTTAGAACAATTTGAGTTCGAGTGTCAAACACACAGATAACAAAATGGCCTGCGGGGGGCGCTCTAAAATATATAAACTGCTATAACGTTTGATTAGTTAAACCAAATTTAACATATGAGGTGTGTATGGATTCAGCATGAAGAGGAGAAACCGGTGAGGTATTTGGTTGCCAGATTAAAGACACACTATGTAATAAACACACTTTTAGCCAATGGACAGCTAAATCCGGGCTTTTTTAAGATAAAGGGTGGAAATTCCCTCAAAGTTTCAATGAAACATCATTTATTGTTACAAGTTATTGTAAATAAAGCCTGGGTTATCACTTAACTTGATTTGTTCAGAGTATCCCTGAAGCACACAGATACATAGGATACCTACACACAAATATGGCTGCATAAAGCCTATGTGATATTTAGCACCCAACTTGCAACTTTGAGTTTATGAATGTAGGATCATGAGTACCAGCTTTTTTCAATCAAGCCTGGTAGAATTATTATTATATCTGGAAGAAAGTAAATCAAATAATAATAATAATAATAATAATAATAATAATAATAATAATAATAATAATAATAATAATAATAATGATAAATACTATGGGGAACATCATTTTTTCCTGCATTCAAAAAACAAACAGAAGACCATAGGGCTAACATTTATTCCAATACTCCACTCAACAATAACTATGACAGAGAACAGATACAAAAACAGTCAGTGGTCAGTCTTAGAAATTGCAAGTGCACTTGCACAGAGGTGTGCACTTGAACTCTGCCTTCATGCACTTGCACCGAGATCTGCCAGGTCTATTTGTACAAGTACTAGTACAGCTGCACTTCACCTCTAGTTGGAATACATCTTTGGCAACTGCATCTTTGGTAGCAAAGTTCAAATCTGGGAACTGTTCATTTGTTACCAGATTGGCAGGCATTTCTGGCAAATGCACATAATAAGAACGGTTTTCATTCCTGTCACAACTGCGCTGGTAAGAAATGGACAGTTCCCAGATGACAGAGATGTCTTCATAACAGCAGATGATTGTGTCTACCATGTATGAAATAGTCCTATAGTATTATTTAGTAAGCTTGCCAAAGGCCTCTGCTTGCCCCCAGCAAGCATACTTACGGGAAAGCATACTAATTGTTCATCAACAGTTTATTATTATTATACATTTTTCTATTCACCTCGGCCTATGGGAATCACCATTCATTAGTATGGCGGCTTTGAATCGTTGCAGCGTTCGAGATAGAGACACGGTTCGAGTGCCAAAACGAACGTCTCGAAAAGGGCTCAGGGTGGTTTATTTTTCGCTGGCCTACCCCCTTTCATTCGTTCACCAGACTTATTTATCCTCAGTTTTCTCTCTGTTTTCCCCCTCATTGAAATGAATGGTGGAATGGTCAATATGATGATGTCACAAACTTCGGTAGTTAGAGAGAGAGGTGACCTGTCGTGGGGTTTTTAACTAGGTATCAACTAGGTAAAGGTATTGTCAGAGAGGTCTTGGCTCTGAATACAAATTGTGTGAAGATCATAAACCAAAATGTTTCAGAGAGAGCAGTTTTAAAATCCCTATGATGTGACCCCATTCACTTGGGAAAAAAATGTGTGAACAGCTCAGCGCATAGGCCTGAATATGTCAACTTTTTGACTGAACCATTTGGCCCAGAAAAGTGATCTCAGCTTTGACACGGAGAGCAGGGTTGTGCCATTTGTGTGTCAATATCATCTGACAACTTGCAAAACTTTTGGAGATATGACAGCGTAAAAATAAGGCTGCACATATTACTCAGCAAACTGTCACCTTTAGAATGTTCATTCACACACACAGACACATGCAGCCTTGTAGAACTTTATACCTCTGCTCACCTGGGCAACCGTGGCCTAATGCTACTGTGGCCACTCTATACAGCAGTGTTAATTTCGTCAACCATGACTATAACTAAAATATTTCGTCAATGCCCTTTTTTGATTTTCGTCATTTAGACTAAGACTAAGACTAAATTGGGAAGGCAATGACTAAAATATGACTAAGACTAAAATTGATTTTCGTCATTGTGACTAAGACTAAGACTACATTTAAAAAGCTGACGAAATTAACACTGGTGTTAAATAAAATAGAGAAAAAGAGAACCAGTGTTTTATTCTGTACAGTGTGTTCATGTTAAAAAGAGAAGCAGTGTGCGGAGAAGGTTTATTTTCTACAGTCAATGATATATGTTAAAAGTGTGTGGAGAAGTTCTATTATGTACAGTGTTGACTAAAATGACTAAAATGACTAAAAATTTACTAAGACTAAAATTGATTTTCGTCATTTAGACTAAGACTAAGACTAAATTGGGAAGGCAATGACTAAAATATGACTAAGACTAAAATTGATTGTCGTCATTGTGACCAAGACTACGACTAAATAAAAAAAAGCTGACGAAATTAACACTGGTTTACAGTAAGTGGCAGTGGCTTACTGGGTAGGGTGTTGGTCTGTCAGAGGGTTGCAAGTTCAAATCCCACCCTTACCTCTCCCTACCCACCAATTGCTGAAAGGCACCTGAAGCATCTCCATACATGCACACACACACACACACACACACACACACACACACACACACACACACACACACACACACACACACACACACACACACACACACACACACACACACACACACACACACACACACACACACACACACACACCTCTCTCTCTCTCGCACAGACAGACAAACACACACACACAAACACACACACTCAGACCTCTATCTCTTTCCCTCGTGTTTCTGTGTGTGTATACAACAGGTTAAAGTGTGTTTATTACATCGTGTGTCTTTAATCTGATAACCAAATACTTAGCTCACCAGCTCCTCCTCTTTCCACCCTTTATCTTAAAAAAAACCCCGGATTTAGCTGTCCATTGGCTAAAACTGTGTTTATTACATAGTGTGTCTTTAATCTGGCAACCAAATACTTAGCTCATCGGTTTCTCCTCTTCATGCTGAATCCATGCATACCTCATATGTTAAATTTGGTTAAACTAATAAAATGTTATAGCAGTTTATATATTTTAGAGCGCCCCCCGCA
>NC_085862.1:34030868-34063368 GCF_034702125.1 Engraulis encrasicolus | reverse complement strand
GAACAACTTCCCCTTTGAGAAACTCACCCCTGCTCTGCTGTTCGCATTGTCATCTTTTTGCCCCACACCATTAAGAGGCTTGTATAGTTAGCTTTTTACTGATTAAGACAAGCCATTAAAATGAATTGAGTTAAAATATGAACCTTTCATATGGTTGATATAAAAGAAATGAGGTAGGTTCTAGTTTACTCTGGTGTGCTCATCTTCTCAAAGGAAGGGAAATATAGGTGCGCAACACTGTTTGATGCTCCCAGACAAAGTTTAATATGTGCCATTAAACTTTGTCTGGGAGCATCGAACAGTGTTGCGGACCTATATTTTCCTTTCAGTGACCTTTTGTTTAGTCCAGCACCTGTGCTACTGATGTGCGCGCATTCTCTGACTTTTTGTGCTCATCTTGACCCTTTGTTGTCCCCTTGCCCCCCTGCCCCAACAGGCTCCACGGCTGCTCCACAGTAACCAGTCCACCCAGCTCATCCTGCAGGCAGCTTTCCCTCTGCAGCAGCAGGGCACGTTCGCCACCGCACAGCAGCTGCAGCAGGCGCAGCAGCAGGCGCAACAAGCGCAGCAGCAGGCGCAGCAGCAGCAGCAACAGCTGCAGCAGCAGCAGCAACAGTTGCAGCAGCAGCAGCAGCAACTTCAGCAGCAGCTGGCCTCCCATAGGGCAGATGGCATGACGGACAGGTCCAACCCGCCTACCCAGTAGGACTGGAACAGGAAGCAGGGTTCACAGGTCGGACAAATAGGGCTTGGTGGAGGGGGCGGGGCCGCGGGCGGAACGATCCATGTGAAGTTGGTGGATTGACTTACAGGGTTTGGCTTGGAGGATGGCAAGGGGTTTTGGGAAGATTGTTTTTTTTTTTCAAACGTGACGTCAAAAAGAAGCAGTATTTTGACTGTTGTTTTTTTTTTCTTTTTTGGTCTTTTTGGACCAACTTGCCCTGCTCCTGCACTGACTCCAGGGCACTGTGGGTGAGAGACGTGATTGGAGAGTTTGATCTCTCTGCCCCTACGCCCCACCCACCCACTCACCCACTCACTCCAGCCAGTCCCATCACTGCCTCCCCACCCTGCCTGACTGCACACCCGCCCGCCCAGCCCGCCCGCCCGCTCGCCTGCTAGCCCGTTCGCCTGCTAGCCAGCCGACCATCCTGTGGAGCTTGCTCAGATGCCCATTCTGGATGCTACGTCACACGCTGGCCGTCCCAAGAGCTCCTGATCCAGTGAGCGCAGGACGGGACTGTCCTTTGGTAATGGCGTGGAATATGGAATCTTTGTTACCATGAGGACTGGTTACTATGGTAACATTCATGGATATGCTCTACATCGTCATGGCAATGGTGGCCTGGGCACACAGCAGGCTGTCCACCTGGCTAGCCCCGCCCATCCCCCCCCCAATCCTCCAATCCTGTCGTCTCGTATGCTCGTCACTTGTAACAGATTTTAATTTATGCAGAATGTTCCAGACTTCAGAATATAGAACTCACCATCTGGGCAGATGCAGAGCAGATGGCTGCTCCCCCGTGTTCACTCTTTCTCCCTCTCTGTCTCTTTTTCCCATTCCCTTTACCTCTCCCTCCCTCTCACTTAGCCTCTCCTTTTTCATTTTGTTTTCATGTCAAAGTAATTATGGGTCAGAAAATATTTTTAAGAATGTCATGTGGATTGAACTTTTATTGTACAGAACACCTGTAAAATAATCTGTAAATATATGGACAGAAGGACAGAGAAACTAATATTTTATATGATGCATGAAAATGAAAAGCGTAGTCTGTTCTTTGTAGCTTTGAATATCCTTTTTTTCTAGTATTCAAAGAAAAAAGAGAACTTAACATGCTTAATTGCTGATATTGTTCACAGACTTGCTTTTCCTTGTGGGTTGAGTGTGGGTGTGTGTGAATGTGTGAATCGAGTTTGAATGTGTCTGAAAAGCAGGCCGTGCTGGTTTTACTGATGTCACAGTTTGTTTAGGCCTCAAACAAAATACTTTATTAGTACTGTCGAGCTTTTATGAAGTTTTACGGAAAAATGGAACAGATTTAAGAATAGATATATATATATATATGGCTTTGGTTTATGTGACAGAACAAAATAATCTACATTTTTAACAGATGTGTACAGATACAGATGAGGTGTGTGTGTGTGTGTGTGTGTGTGTGTGTGTGTGTGTGTGTGTGTGTGTGTGTGTGTGTGTGTGTGTGTGTGTGTGTGTGTGTGTGTGTGTGTGTGTGTGTGCGCGTGCGTGTGTGTGTGTGTGTGTGCGCGTGTGCATGCGTGCGTGCCTGCGTCCGTGTGTGTTGGGGTGGCTGTATGTCTCTTGTTGGCTACTTGTTGGCTGTGTGTGTGTGTGTGTACGTATTTGTCATGGAGTTGTTCAATGCTCCCCATCACATAGTTTCTGTAAACATTCAGACGGCAGATAGTTGGATTATATAGTGATGGTTGTATGGGCAGCTCGTAGGAAGTGTCACGGATCTCTTCTGAATGTTGACTGGAGTTTACCGCAAGAACTGTTCGACTCAGTTGTTCGAGTTGTTCAAGGGAATTTGAATGAGAATACTCCCATGACGTTCATCATCTATATTAGTGCCAAGCCACGCCTTTTGTAATCAAGAGATTTTAAAATATGTATATCCTCCCTAACATAAACCCTATGATTTGATGCAGTGGTTCAGCATGCAGGGATTTTCTTTATAATACTAAGCATAGCTCTATGTACTCAACAACAAACTCTACCTTAACGAACCAAAACCTCATTTTCTTGTAATTCAGCACACGTGCACGTACGTACGTGTTTTTCTTTGCACAGTAGGCTCTTAGTAAAGGCAGCCACCTGTGGAGGACTCTTCTGTCCTCATATGTCTCCTGACTCTCTTCTCTGTCCCAGAATAGGCGATGCCTCACATCTCCAAAAATAGAGACCAAGTCTGGGGTGCATTTTTCGAAAGCGTAGTTGCTAACTATGGTAGCTACATAGTATGTTGCAATGCAATTTCCCATTGGCAACTACATTAGTTGCTAACTGCTAACAACTACGCTTTCGAGAAATGCACCCCTGTGGAGTTAACTGCTGCCATCCCAGCGTGTTCAGGAGTGGGTTCAATTAGCCTTTTTCACTGTGACGTCAGACGAGTTCCGTTTTTGAAGAAGCCGTGGACTAGTGGGGCAGCTGTGGAAAAGTGGTTAAGGAGATGGACTAGATCAGAGGATTGCAGGTTCGAATCCCACCCTTCTACTCCCTGTCTCACACAATGGCTGAGGTGCCCTTGAGTAAGGCACCTAACCCACACTGATCCAGGGACTGTAACCAATACCCTGTACTTGGAAGAAAAACGTAGTCGCTTTGGATAACAAAAAGTATCAGCTAAGTGTAATGTAATTTAATGAAGCGTTTCCATAGAAAACAGTGGGATTGTAAGTTGTCTATGCCACTGGATGCTACTTGTCCTGCTTCAAATGAATTGAATTCAAGGCGCCTAACGTCACATGGAAAAGGTCCCTTACCTATTGGCCAATTACAGCAAGCAAAATGCGGCCTTACCATCGGCCTGTGGGGTAGTCAATCTATGGCTAGTTCTCATTGGGAGCCAATCCATTAAGTTACTCCCTTCTACCTATTTCTTCTTTTTTTAACTTTTAGCACTTACAAAATATAGCACTTATAATTTTGAATAGCAAAAACTATGGAACTGTTCAAAAGTCACCTGCCATGTTGTCTACTTTTTGACAGTTAGCACTTATGATTTGGAATTGCGACATTGGGACACGAAACCATTTTAGATGACACCCCCACTCTGCTTGCCATTACTCAAATGTCCTCATGAAGAGGAAAAATAATGACATAAATTGTGATATATCACCAATCTTTACCTTTTCGTACTCCTCCAGGCCTGACCGAATGGCTCCTTGAACCAAACCGGCAAGTGGAGAAAGACTTGACGTTTCTTAGTAATGATTCCCACTCTTGATGCCTGGAGACAGCAGCAGCAGTAGCAGCTTGATATCTGCCATTTCCTCCGATGAGTCACACGGAACAGAATGACTAGTGTGCTCTAACAGGCTAACGGGTTGTGAGGTCGACACAGAGTGACCCCGTTTCTGGGTCACGGTCACACATTTCCTTGTGCGTGTTCTGTTGCCACGGTAACCAACTGGGGTTTGATAGGGAGAAAGCAAGGGGGGTAGAAAAAGCAAGACCCTTATTTGTGGAAAACCTCATTATCAAGGTTGCTTTTCTCACCCATCTCCCTTGCGCCCTTAGGATGCACCTGGTGCTACTCGTTTGCCAAGTGAAGCCCTTTAGTTCAAGTCACTTGAAGTCTCTTTCAGGTTAATGACAATCAGGGGTCTGAGAGTAAGTAAGAGAACCGTTACACTGTCTTTGTTGGTCGGACTCAGAGAGTGACTGAAGCTTGATAGTCTTTTTAATTCCCCGATTCCCTTAATTAGGTCTTCTTAAGGCACAGGGAGAAGACTGATTGTTACGTTTGATCCATATCGCAGTTTGGAATGGCAGTGTGTTGGTGGTTTGAATGTGGGGAATGCTTGCACCACAGAGGGTGTCTGTGGGTCGGTCTGGTCGTTCTTGCAGTAGGAAAGTCCCAAACACTGACCTCAAACCAATCACGGTTCCAGATGCAGTAGTCTGTCTGTACAGCAGGCCAACAGTTGCTCGAGGTGTTAACACCACAGGAGAGCAATGAGAGCCTGTTTATTAGTCTGTTTGACCACGGGTAATTAAAAGCTGGTGTGTTTTCTGGTGAATATCTGTGTCGTCCTAGCCTGACAAGCCAGACTATAACATGAAATGTATGGTCTGGGCCCGCACCATAGGCAATGCCACCGTGCTAAGCCCATCCCAATGACTCGCTACACAGATTCAAAACTAGGCAGAGCATTATAATCAGGGGACAACGGCCAGATTCATGGCCCCGCTATGGCTATACCCTATGGTGCGAGGTTAGACCCAGGCAAAAAAAACATGTTCTGCCAGTCGGGTTTGGTCTAGTGGACTAGGCTAGTGTCGTCCTAGTTATTGGTGGCAAGTACTCTGTTGGCAAGAGGTAGATTACTACCTGCTGACATTTATCCAACCCAGATACTAATTTTGCTCACATTTATGAAATGTAATATTATATGAGAACACTTTATTTCCAGGACCTCTGGACCTTTGGACCTTTCCCCCCTCTCCCAGCTATGGCTAATTTTACCTCAGACATAAGCTAATGTGGTCCAGAGTAGGATATTGAGTGAATGTAGTACAATATTCCTTAGCTTTACAGCAAATGGTTAGCATGAATGCATTTTAGCTGCTGAAAGAGAAAATACTTCAGAATATATTTAAGTAACAGACCTGTACAAACTATCAAAAAAGGTATTATTTTTCTATGGCCAAGCCATACTGATGGATATATGGATTTAGAGTAAAGTGGCAAATGTAGTTTAGAGTTGTATATGTTTTTACAGAAAGGGACCTGAAGTAGCTTAGCCCTATAAAGTAACTATACTTTTGAGGACCAAAACAAACTGTGACACTGGAAAACCGGCACCAGCAAAAGTGTTTTCCCACAATGCAACTCAAATCAGGAAGTGGCTGTTTTGAAGTGTCTGTGTGAGATTGAGTGTGTGTGGTCACTGATGGGTTCTGTGTTTTGGGTGTGTATATAGGTCATGGGTGTAACAAAAAAAATCTCTCTTCAAAGTTAACTACACTTTGGCTCTGCCCACTCATCGTGCCCATGTAAGAATTTTAAAGCCCTTTTATTTCTTTTTTTTAATCCTTGTTGAATTTTTTAAATCAGACTTATTTTGATTTGCTTCATTTCTGTATACCGAAGGTTAGCTGGTTTAGTGGTACTCTCTCAGGTTGGTAAATGCTGCTTATTCCACTCAGTGGAGTTTCATTGTGTGGCTCTGTGAGAGCAAAAAAAAGGAAGAAAAAAAAGAAAAGAAACGGCACCACCTTGTGGCTGTGGAAGTGAATTCCTGAGACATCCCCTACCCATACCCTATAACCCCCTCAAGTCACTGACTGCAGTCAAGTCACGTTTTTCTTTTTCCTCTCATACACACTGTTGTTGTGGGCAATACCTATTGGAATGACGCACCTGTCGACACGCGTATCATACTCTCAAGGCAGCCACTTCTATGTTCTTTAATTTCCCCCGTAAAACTTGTGAACTCACACCACATATTTCCCAATAGTGTGGTAATGGAAAGGAGAAGATGGCAAGTGTTTTGTATCCAAAGAGATGTAAAAGGAAGATGGAGAACATATTTTAAAAAATATCCCTAACAAATTTCTTTTTAAATTTTATTTTATTTCATTTTTTATTTTTTTTATATTCTGATAAAAAAAAGCCCATACGGAGGAGGAGGTGGTGAATCATGTTTAAATGTTCTGTAGATCTGATGTACGCAGTAGAAGTTTTGAATGTCTATCAGTGTTCTCTATCTTGCTATCATTTAATCTTCGTATGTGTGATGTTCTTTGCAGAACACTTGTGTTTGGCTCATGAAATCGATCTGGTCAGTGCACATTGGAAAAAAAACAGATAATAAAACACACATTTGAAGTAGCACCGTGGTTAGGCATCTTTTGTCAGCGTATTGCCTGCCTTGTGATTCAATGGTGACAATAAATATAAAGGAAAGAAATAATAATCTGGGTGGCAGTTAAAGACTCAAATGAATATTTTGTTACTTTGTGTTTCTTACCACACGGTGCTGCATCATCACTGTATAAGAGAGCGTGCTCCATTGGGTTCATTTCACGAGCCAGGCCATTCTTACATTAACATGAAAAGAAAATACCATAATGGATCCTTTTTCAGCAAACGGTGCCGTTTGCCCCCCCTTATTCAATTTTGAAAAATAAAACCTATATTGAAGAAAAATGTGCGTTGTGATGTAACATCTTGTGATGCAGGGATTGGCTAGCTGATATGCTGTGTAAGATCTAATTATGGCGGTTCAAGGCTGTTAGTCACCCTTTGTTTGATTGCAGAACAATTAATTTATTCATACATGGTAACAGTAGTGTTCCTTATATTTCTTCATCTTCTTATTATAATCTCATACTCAAAAACTAAAGTCACAAGTATGTTGTCGACGTGGGCATATTTATGAGAAAGTAAGTCATTGTCTAGTTAGTCTAGTCACTGCCATATGTCCAGAAGATGGCACCCAACAGAAAAGCATGAAGTTTATCCCAATGCTGAAAGTCACGTGTGGCCCATTAGAGTGACTCATCCATGAATTGGTCCCTCAGATGACCGACACACACACACACACACACACACACAGCAGACGAACAAAATGTAGGGTCTGCTTTTGGACAAACACAGTACTGTCGTCTGAAGCATTGAATAGCTTGAAGACCAACTTGACCAAATCTTGTGGTATATGGTGGTTATGTTGGTGAGTTTCACTCAGAGATACAGGGGTTAGACAAAAAACTGAACCACCTGGCTTTAGACCACAAGAACATATACCCAGTCATGTGCTGTATATTGACCATGTTGAGCTCGCAATGGGCAGCTCTGGTGGAAACAGGAGAGTTGAGGTGCACATACAATTCTTGCATAGTTTGAACTGGTTTTATGTTTTTTAGACACAATCTGAGTTAGCACCTGAACATCCCTTTCAGACAGCTACCTCTTGCATCCACAGTTAATCCTGTTGGATGTGGTTCATCCTTCTAAGTGGTATGCTGATATTACCCTGGATATCGTGGATTTTGATACATCCCAAAGACTGTGTTGGTCACAATCACAATGCGTCAGCAAGACGTGTACCAACAATTTGTCCACTTTTGAACTGTCACCCATATTGGTTTTGTGCATTGTGAAATTTTGAGCAAAATTGTGCTCTTACACGGCTTACTGGTGCAATGTGCAATTTATTCAGTTTGTCCACCTGGTTGGTCCAATTCAGCCATGAAACCTCCCACACTAAAATGACAGGTGTTTCCGTTTCATTGTCCAACCCCCTGTGCTGTATGTGACTGTAGGATTACAATTCAGTCAGAAATATGCTGTAATGTATTTGACAAAAGCAATTTTGTAGTACGTTATCATTGGTATAGGTCAAGAAAAAAGCACTTCAACACATGGTATTTTTTAACACAATGCTGAAAGTCACGTGCGGCCTAGTATTGTGACTCATCCATGAATTGGTCCCTCAGATGATCACAACAAAACATAAACAGACAAAGCAGATGAATCAGACTGACAGACTTTATTGGCTATTTACAGGGGATCGGGCTCTTACAGTCAACCTGCTCTTCAAAAATCACACCTGTTGCCTTCAAAGTGGAACTCGCACCTGTCAAATATTGACAAGAAAAGTTCAATTGCCCTGACTGAAAAAAAACAACAAAACAAAAAAGTTACAAAATACCAGATATCTTCCCAGCAACTACAGTACTTAATACAAGATAAAACAAAATAATAAAATAACAAAAAAACAGACCACAAAAACAAACAGCGCCTCAACCCAAACCTCAAGTCTGTGAGTGTCGTTTAATCTCAATACATCTGTGCTCATAGGGAAAAGAGAATAAATAAAAACCACACTCACTGGGTTATGGTGATTTACTGAACCTAGGACGAAACTACTCTTATCATGTTGAGACATCAGCACAGGCTCACCATCACATGCCTCATGTTCCACTGGCAGTAGGTGTGTACATTAGATTGGGAGACATGATTGAACTACAGCAGGGCGTATTCCAGGGGCACATGCCAAAAAGATGGTTTAGTTCGTAACCCAGCTAAATCAACCCTGAGTGAGCAGTCTGTCTCCTAATAGTTTGTCTCCTCTTATATCCTTCCATAAGAACAAAGCCACAGGGTTCTTCTATTACAAGTTGTCACCTACTGAGTTAACATACAGAGGAACGAGATGTCTCACAAGCATAGTAACCCAGACAAATGGGTGAATCTTCTTGTAGAACAGTGGGGTGTGCTAGGAACATGGTTAAGTGATAAATCAGGCTTAGCTCACCTACAGGATCTGGTAACCCTGCTAATAGATATACCTGCAGGCATCATTCAGTTAAAATGAGTACTCCAGGCTCATTTAGATTATTTACCTCTACAACAAGGTTAACTTAACCTGCTTTACAACTGAACCAGCTTCTTAGTATACCCCCCGGCTCTGACTTTGTTTTGACATAAGAATGAACCTCTGGAACCCTTCAATTACGAAGTTTAAAAACAAAATACTCGTGCAGAGTTTATCTAGCTGTGTTTTTAGCACTAAACCCCTTTTCTGGAATACCCCCTCTAGTCTACAGACAGATGACAACCACCCGGTAGTCCATCAGTGGCTCGAGTGTGCTCTGACAACTGGGCAAAAAGGACTGCTGTAGAGCCCCTCTGGACTTAGCGTCTCTGGCTCACACTGTTGAAACAGCACAGGAATGTAGACGGTGGCGACCAGAACAAGGCAGTCTGACTGGTCAAACATTACGGAGCGCACACCAAGCCATCACTGTCCAAATAAAACGGATATAAATAAAATCAATCGATACAGGGCGGCAGCAGTGTCTACATGTTTGGATTGTGGAAGCCATGTTGGGAACAATAAGAGCGGGACCTGATCCAGTGATTCCAGAGGGCCGATTTAATCACTTATCCAAGTAATGATAACTCAGGGAAAGTAGTATATCCTTTCACTTAGCTAGAAGAAACAACCAACTTTTTAGGAGAGTTACCACTTTCTGTTTTAACCTTTCTCTGTTGGTTACCAAAACACATTCTGTTGGAATACGGCCCCCAGCCTGAGGGTATTATTGCAGTGTAGAGGGAATTCAAAATGGCGGGTGGAACAGCAGTGGTGTCCCCAGCACTGGGTCGCAGCACAGAGTGCCCTTTGGCCCAAGTGCAGCACATCTCATGAACTAGAGTGGGCTGCCAACCATAGACATTTATAGCAAGAAACTACATAGACATCTACTGCACCGACAGTAGCTGCAACCGTGACTGGTTTCAGAACAAACTCTGGCCTAACATAGTGTTGTAAGGGAATGAGGAAATATTGTGCACGGTGGTGGCTATGGTCTTTGTTTTTTTTCCGGAGTCATAGCCTCATCTGAAATCAGATCCTTGTCCAACATAGTCAACATTTCAGGTCCATCCAAAGACGCACTGCTTTGGCACAGTCACATGACTTCAAACAAGCCCCATGGTGGTGGAGCCAGCCAGCTAGCCAGGATTCCAAACGGGGCCCCTATGACTGCTTGTTGTGTGGATAGTAGTGGTGATTTCTGTGTGTGATCCAAGGGATAAGCTGTAGTAATTAGTAGTGAGGCCTGAAGTGAGTGTTGAGAGAAACGGCAGGCGTCGGAAGAGGTGGTTTCAGCAGAGTACAACTGGGCCGCCCCATCACGGGAGAGGGCAGTAGCATTCAGGGTTCGAGGGCCACAGGGCTCATTAAGACACAGTCGTAAACACGCGCACACGCACGCGCACACACACACACGCACGCACGCACACTTAGAGGGACACACACACTTTGAAGGGCACACAGAAACGGGCAGATTTTCTGTCCCTCACGTTCACATTCGTCCTTGCTCACACATTCACACGCACACTCGCACACAGATAGGAAGGAAGTCCATCTCCTCTCTGTTGAGACGCTGACAAAATCAACCAGGTATTTACAAGAGGAGCTCAGCTCAGCAGGCCTGAGCTCGGATCAGAACCCAGCGTCTGGTTTTATGAAGAGAGCGGAGAAGGCAAAGGCCAAGAACACGATGCCTCCGATGATTGTAACTGTGAAGGAAACACAGACACACACAGTCACACAGACACACACACACAAATACCAATCAACAATAATCTACAGTAGAGTACACAAATGTATTCATCCCGAAGGAATTGAAGGTGTCCGGCAGCACACACAAAATATACTATACATTGCACATGTATAGTATACATATAGACATATACATACGTATAGACATACCTGTGTACATTTAGCCATTACGCAGATCATCCCTCACCCACACACACATGCACACACACAGCTGTGATTGGTGTAATCAGTGAAACAATTTCTTGGGAAAATGTTACGAAGAATTCAGTGCAGTGCAGACAGGCGTCACAGCTCACAAGATATTTTTGTGAAGAGATACATTTTGTGCAGTTATCTTACCAGTCCTGACAGAGATCTTCTGTGCGATCATCCGTCCACCAATCACGGCGAGCCCTGTGCAGAGGCAATGCCCCAAGGTCCCGCCCACCATCACTCCAACGGGATCCTGTAGAATAAAAGAAAAAGAACAAATTAAAATGATGGCAAAAAGAAAAGAAAAAGAGCGCGTGTGAAGCCACAGGCTACAGGGCTTTTATCTTAGCAAGAACCCTTGTGGCCTACTTTTTCCTCCTCATCAGCAGAGAGTAGTCAAGGCCATGTAACTTTCATCTTAACTTGCACATGGATAAGCTAGAGACAAATAAACATCATATAGTGCACGCCACAGAAGAATATGAGCCTGGTGAATACTGCCGTGTCGACAGAAAATATCTGCCAACTCCATATCGTATGGAATACCGTACTTCAAGAAGACTCCTCTACTGCTTACAGGAAAGCAGCGTAGCTCAGCAGAAAATTACCCCCAAAATAAACTTCTCATGACAGAACGAAATAACACTGCCTTTTATCACAAGTCATGTTGTAGAGGTGGAAATCAAAGGACCCAAGGCTTTCTTGAAGGCCGTCTGTCCCTGTATGCCTCCACATATGCTGAAGTGGTGATTCTCCTTCAGCAACGTTGCATAATGAGCAGAACTTATCAAGTTAGTCGGTAGCTGTGAAGCAGTGTTTCTCAAAACGTGGTCCACAAAAGAGGTTAATTTCAGGCTACCTATGCATATTGTATTTAAAAGCACATGTATTTCACAGTCATAGGGACATGATGCTGTAGCAAGTCCACCAGTAACTAGGACAAGGTCCCAGAGATATACAGTATTTTTCAAAGAATAGTGGAGCACTGGTGGAGAACAGTAGGGCACTGGGTTACTACGCCGGCGACCCGGGTTCGATTCCGGCCTGGGTCATTTGCCGATCTTTCCCTTTCCTGTCTCTCCTCCACTGGCCAGTCAAAAATAAAAAAGGACAAAAAAAGTCCTAAAAAAAGTGGTGCTCAGTCTAAAAAAAAAAAAAAAAAAACGGAGAAAAACTTGATCTGAACTACAGAAACGACTACTGAACCCCTGAGCCTCCTCTTCTCTTCTCACCTCTCGGGCGCCCAGGATGATGGTGGTGAGCTGGGAGCGGTCGCCCCACTCGGCCAGGAAGGTGAGGGTGAAGGCCTGCACGAAGATGGGCGAGATGACGCTCCGCCAGCCCCTCTGGGGAATGGTGGCTGTGGAGCCTGTCTCCACATCGGGACTACCGTTGACCAGCTTGGAGCGCTGCAACTGTTATAGAAGAGAAGCAGAGAGGCAGGCTGTCAGTTATTAAATGTATTACATTATAAATATGAGCAAAAACAATCACAGTTTCACAGAAGTAACCAGCTGGAGGGTAGGCAAATAGTTGTAAGTCAGTAATAATACATTTTCAAAAATCCATTTGCATCATCATGCTCTTTACTTTGGGAGAGGTATCATGTCCACTTTGTATGAATTGTCTGACTAAACAACTCAGTGAGAATAATAAGATGAGCGTTAGTCAAGAGCCAAGGTGGGAAATGTTCTGCCCCTGTGTTCGTTCAACCTATGGGGTGTAAATCACAGCCTCCATGACGATACGATACGGTATCGATTTCTTAAAGCAGGGATTCAATTATTTTCGATACTTAAGAATTCCCCACCAAACGATTCCATTTGATTCTTTCCAATTCGCCTTTGGCTAAGCCCCGCCCTCTTGGGTTACAGTTACTAGGTCGGACAGATAAACTTTCTATGCTGTGATATCAACGTGATTAATGCAGTGACTGCCTATCGCAGCAGTTCTTCACTCCTAAGAAGAAGAAAAAAAACACTCCTCCATTCATAATTTTTATTTCCTGAACTGTCATGCATCACAGTTGTTTAGCTGTTGCGAGATCTCAAATTCTCACCCTGGTATCGATAGGCATATTGTAACCAGTGGCACCATGGTGAGCTAACTCGCATAGCCTATGTCTCTGGCTCAAACTGTAGTTGTTGGACGAAATCACCCAACGTGATGGATGTTATCATCTTCAAAGCTACCACATCAATGTGTAACATTAACGTTTGGCGTTTATGTCTTCAGTAGCTCAAGAAAATAACGTCCATCGCCTGCTAGTCAAAACAATCCTGACGTGACTGACAGTTAACTTTGCTAGCGCTGTTTATTCATTAATTTAGGTCAGAAAACCAAAATCCTATCCTGAAATATGTTTGTGTTTTGCTTAACCTTACTGAAAAGTTACAAGAGTGAGATGGTGGCAAGATTGGAGCACACAAAGTATGTTTGTTGATCCGTGAGCTTTCTAGTCGACTAAGGATGCCGAGACCCTTCAAGCCAGATTATTCAACTGCTAGTAATACTAGCCCGGTTTTAGGTAAAGAGGAAAGCGATTACCTCCTGTTACATTGCGGGGAAACTTGCACTATGTCACAAATACCCCAGGCACAATTTCCAATCATATTTTAATAATAATGCGACCATCTTGCTAAACTCTACTTGACAACATGCGATTTCAGCATTGAGTTCAATGGAGCGCCGTCAAAACTGTCCGAGTGTTGTCCGAGGTTGTCCTTTTGCTGCGCTGTGATTGGTCAAAAAGGGCGAGCCTTAGCCAAAGGTGAATTACTTTTCCACTTCTATTATGTTCTGGAGCTATGGCTTTGGACATGGGCCAGTGCTTCGATTATTTTCGATACTTAAGAATACCCCACGATGCGATGCGATGCGATGCGATTCCATTAAACCGCCAGCCGATACATCGACATATCGATACATTTCGATTATTATCTACACCCCTATGCTCTTTAGCACAACAGAACCAAGAGATGACCAGAGTAGTTCTATTTCAAGAACAAGATGAAGTCTCACCTTCAGGAAGTGGTAAACCTGCTATTGGATAGTCCACAGGTGCCATTTAGTTAAGAAAATGAGGACTCTGGGGCTCTTCTACTAGATGTTTTACCACTAGCTCAAGGGTCATTTAACCTGGTACTTAGCCAGGTGCTTGGAATACTCCCGAGGTCAGTAAATTAGACTTTGATGGTTTGGAGAATGGGTTAAATATTGTATGTGTGCATTCTTTGAAGTTGGATGTGCTTGAGGCATACAAGCACATCATGCTGCTGTAACGGAGCAGCTCTGGTGTGGACCCTGAATTTGTTACACGACACAACGCAGACGATCCCGTAACACTGCCATTATGATGACAAGCATGCATTTGTGGTAAAGGAGTGAGCTAAAGGCTTTGTGCTTCAAATCTCTATTTGTGTGCATGTGGCTGTAAAGGATTTACCATCACAAAAAAAGCTATACGTGCAAACCACATGGGCATGTGGACTCAATAACGACCGCAAGAATGTGTCAAAAACAAGGAAGGAGAACTAACCATGTGTTTGTGGCATTTGAGGCATCTGTGCAATGCTGACGTCTGTTTTCATGCCCAACGTACCACCACAGTACAAAACCAAGCATGAATGAATTCTCTGACTGGTACACTTCTTTTAATCAGTCAGTTTACCGGCACATATTCCATTCCACATTTGCATGCACGTTTGCATCCGTCACTGTAACTGCCCATCTATGCTAATGACACTGGGCTATGCGTGTTTGGTATGCTTGAGGACTAATGATTTTCAATTCTTGGCAAGTGACAGAATCCTGTACACAACTTCTATTACCTTCTAAGATGAAGACTTAAAATCTATCCACAAACTAATGACATGACAAAAAACCTCAAACCGTTAACAAGAGGAAATGACACAAGGAAATTCATGCAGGTCATAGCTAAGGCTCAGAACCCTTCCACCATGTTTCGCCTCTGAAGGCGCATTCAGGCCGACTGAGAACCGTGCTGGTGTCCATTTCCGCACCTAATTACGAACTGGCCGGCGACCGAAAAATACTTGTTTTTTTCTCTGTGAACCATGACGACAATGTGGATGTCAGCAGGTTAATCCCGGTAACACAGTCACATGCGGAAACAGTTCAGAGCCCGGTATGAACATGGGTGGTTTGCAGGTGAGCACTTAAGTACCGAACGTAACTGGTGGGGGTACTGGCACCGGCACCATTCTGGTCAGCCTGAAGACATTATGGTTGCACCAAGGCATGAGCCCGATCACAGGACGCCGTGACAGTTGGGGATTAGCAAAGATTACAAAATTATCTGTGGTTAAAAGAGGGAAGTCCAGGGGTGGAAGGAAGAGAAGAAATTTCCTCAACTACAAACACCACCAACAACAGCCAAATACATGACTAATAATTATAATTTAATACTACTGCTATCATCACTTGTTAAGAATTCTTTTCTGCTTTATTTGGTGCATTCCGCAGAGTGCTCCAATACGGTTCCTATACTACAACGTGTTGTCATGCAATTCTCCCCAGTCACAGAAAATCAATTTGAAATTCTATCGTTTGTAAAAATAGACAAACATGGAGGAGCGGTGGCTTGATGCTCCGCTCTGCTGTTCCATACTGTACTGTGTGGTTATGATGCCCAATGTCGTTCTATGCTGTTCTCACCTCCTCATCCTTCCGCAAGCTGAGATCAAGATCCCACCTCCTTCAGCTCCTTCTGTCCCTCAAGCTGTACGGTGCTGTGGTCAGCTGTGCTGTGCTAAGCTATAGTATACAGTACAGCCCCGTATTGTGCTGTGATATGCAATGTTATCCTGCATCGTGTGGCAATATGACACATATCTTGTGCTTTTCTATATTTGATGCAGCAAATTTACCCCAAGGAGACATTAACATGTCTTATCTTATGTCCCGTATCTAGCTGTGATATGCCATATTGTGCCATATCGTGACGTGCGGTGATATGTTTTGCTATTCCGTCCCGAATCAGTCTGTGATATGCCATGTTGTCCCGTATCGTGTGGTGATATGCTAATGCTATTCCGTCCCGTACTGAGCGGTGATATGCTATGCCATGTTGTCCCATGTCATGCTGTGCTATAATGCTCGGTCATGCTGTCCACCATAGTGTCGTGTCTGTGCTGCTCTCACCTCCTCGTCCTTCTTCTTGATCTCAGCCTGCACCTCCTCCAGCTCCTCCTGGCCCTCGTCGGGGCTCATGCGCAGGCCCTCGCGCAGCATGCGCACACCGAAGATGGCAAACAGCGCCGTGGACACGTAGTAGGTGTAGATGCGCGGGATGATGGTGGTGGCATAGCCAAACAGAACTGCAGCATAGAGAAAAAAAGAAAAACACACAAACATTCAGTGTGAGTGAGTGTAGGAGTAGCTATGAAAGGGAAGGGGAGAGAGGGAGTGGGATGTGTGAAGAGCATTTCACACAAACAGCTTTTGTACACACCTCTGTCTCTGCTTACAATCCTACACAAAACCTGACCTATTGTTGTGTTTCTTTGTACACACACATGCACACACGCCCAAAGGTATAAAAACATTTTTTCGCAGCCCACAGATCTTTACACTGGCGAGAAAGAAGCTGAACAGCAAGCACTATGCAAGGATGAGGAGATTGCTTTGTATACGTTCAAAAGCAGCTTTTGTGACATATGCATGATGCAATATGATGTGCCCGTCTCCCACTGTTTGAACTTAAGAGGCCATATCTGCTACATGTTCTCTTCGTGGCAATATATTTTCTTTTTAAAAGACAAAGCACACTCTACGGTGACAAGTAGTGACAAATCTAGCACAGCTCTAAGGCAAGTTTGTTAAAGACGCATGTGGGAAACATGTGTGTGTGTGAGTGTGTGTGTGTGTGTGTGTGTGTGTGTGTGTGTGTGTGTGTGTGTGTGTGTGGAAGCAGACAAATGTGCAAAACAGAGTAAATACGCACCTCTAAATTAACTATACGGTGCAACCGGAGAAGGACTAAATCATAAGTAGAAAAGAAAAAGAATCTGGTGCCACACAGATGTCTATTGTCTGTTTATTTCATCAGTGCAACCACACTAACGTTTCGACATGCGTCTTCGTCACAGTCCTCCGAAAAATTATGCCGAAACGTTAACATAAACAACAGAAAATAGACATCCCTGTGGCACCAAATGCTAGGATGTCGTGTACAGTACAATCTGTGGAGCATGAGGTCACAAGACTCTCTTCTTTTGATATCTTCTCTACTTCCCTGATAATAACTAACTTCCTCATAGCTTTATGACGGCGATAGATCCTGCTTGCGAGTGCACAGTCTATGCAAACTATCAATCTTCTACAGGAGGACACGATGGCTATCCGTGACAATAACATAAAAATCACACAGCCCAGCCTTGAGACAGAAATGGCAGACCAACATCATTCCTCCAGTCCTTTACTCCAGCCTTGCGACAAGAGAGAATCACTACGGCATCCATCACGAGTCACAACATATTTTTTATACAACATACAGTATATCAGACGTTATTTTCTCATTTGCAATCAGGATATTGAATAGGGAATAGAACCCCCACAAAAAAACTGTTTAACAGCAGGAAACAATATTGTTTTCCCCACAAATTAGGGACAACGTCGAGGCAAGGGGCCAGAGGCTGAAGGAAAAGACAATGGAGGAAATGACATCAATTTACACCCAGGCCAAGGGCATCAGCCGCGTCTCACCTGACAGGCAGGTCATGAGACCCAGGGCCAGCATGGCGCCCAGCAGCACGGTGAGGCGGTTGTAGCGCATCGCCATGATGGCGGCGATGAAGAAGGTCTTGTCCCCCAGCTCCGACACGATGATGACCGAGATGGCGGCCACGAAGGCGTGGATGAAGCCCAGGTCCCCTGCCTTGCTGGGGTCATCCGCGCTGACTGCCGGCCCATTGGGACGCCCTGTTGGAGCCTTCTGCACAGATAGACGTGGTACACAGGAGCAACAGGAGAGATTAGTTTTATGGGTTGGGTGGGGTAAGTGCTCCTAGCCTAGGGTGTTGTCAGCATGTCAACGTGTCAGGCAGATATGTACATAATGTGTAAGGGGTGTGGGTGAAGCTGATATGGACAGGCTGAGTCTGGCAGGCTGACAGTGTGGACACCTGTGTGAGGTTTTATAAGACTGATAATTAATTTTATTACACAACAATACTATTATAAATTATTGCACAATAGACATTGTAGAGAGAAATGCGGTTAAATACTGAACGGTGTGCAAATTAAAAGTCAATGGGTAGTGTATTTTCTCACTTTTCAGTATACTTGAGAAATTGAAGAACAAGACAAGCGTGTGAAAGAGGAAGCACCATCTTTCTCGCGCATGGCATTTTAGACAGACATGAAAGACAACTTTAATCCCAAAATATTTCATTCCAAAGCACTCTGCTTTGAAATCACCATCATTTTGTTTCCAGTCAACTTCAGTAACGTGGCCATTCAATGACAGAACATGAAGCCAAGTCCCGTTTCGTCATTCACTTCTGATTGGGGAAACCGCTGCTTTCATTAAATTCGGTCCCCATCAGGAGTTGGATAAGCACAATTATGTGGGCATCTTTCAGATGGACTGTTGTTATAACCTCGGACTCGCTATGATAGCTGGCACTGCGTTAGACAGACAGACATAAGTGTCGGAAGGTAACCAGATCACAACTCCAACATCCATTTTGGCCACCACTTCTAGGGCATCGGTATACAAATCCCGAGGCAATAACAACCTTGTAACCGCTATTTGAACTCAAATCGTACGGAGCTCAGTTAATTGTACATTAATTACGCGCATGTAAAGCTAATTGCTAACCAAGTGATGGATGCCAATTCTGGCTAACTTTTAGCTGGCTAGCTACCAACGCGCAGGTACACAGTTCATACTGCTGCTTAGTTGACTTGAAATTGTGCAGAAATGTTCAGCATCTGAGCACTCAATTGCTCTTCTCAATAAATAGCGATCCCCTTACCTCCACAGGCTGCTGCTCCAGTACAGGTTTCTCTTCTGGAATCCCAGCAACTCCGACCGAAAACAACACGACAGCAAGGGGAAGCAGGACACATAGCAGCCTGGCCGCACCATGCCAGCCAGCGGCACGGAGAGCCATCTTCCACGACTACTTGCAGTGCAAAAGGTAAAGAAATCAGAAAGAACACCAGCACATAAACGTGTGTAGCTGTTCTTTCGATTTACCCCGGGTAATCAACAAGGTAAATACATGATACTCCACCATCAGTTCTCCATTTCCTAAGTTTACTACCTAGGGTTTTGCGCACACACACTAACTTGCTATCTGCTAGAGGGCGGTATTTCGCGAGGTCCCAATATAATTGGACTTTACAGTTCAAGACGTGTACATAAGGCGCTGACGTAACATTATAGTAGTGTGATGATTGGACGCCAAACCGATCACTGATGCACATCATGGAAAATGTTTTCAAGTTGGACGAGAGCTGTCTATCCCCACAATTTGGGAATAGCTTAGCCTTTTACAATTGCCCAAGCCATTCTTGTTGTCAAGAAGCAAACATAACACGTGTGTATGTTTTCTTCTTTTTAATTTTGTTTTATCGTAATCAAGAACACAATGATAACACAGTCACCCATTAGGAAGTACTAATCAAAAATAACATTTCAAGCAAATGCAATAAGAATGCAGGCCAGGGGTCAAATTCACATCTTCAGGATGCACAACATAATACACACACACACACACACACACACACACACACACACACACACACACACACACACACACACACACACACACACACACACACACACACACACACACACGACATTAAGAAATCTCAGAAAAAGTACTGAGTTCAAGTCAGAGCAGGGCTAGTCGTTGACACCTGAGCCCGTTGCCTCCATCTGTTCACAACAGTAGACTATGTAGCATACAGCACTTCAGTTCCCACAGAACCTGGCACTGTCAATCATCCTCAACCTCTGATAAACACTTTCCAATACCAACCACAATGTTTACAACTCATAATGCACATTTTCGTTTTTTCCCTTTGACATGGAAATAGGATAAACATAAGCAAAAATGTTTCTTTTATTCATAACATATTCAAAGCTGCTTCATGCACGAACAGATAAAAATATTCCAACAGCAATGCATAGCATACCGATAACAAATACTGCATCAATTAACCAGTTATAACATATCCACTTTTAAACAAACCACGGAGAGTTTCGGTTAAAACACAAATGGAATGAAGGCTTTCCGCTGGGGAGGGTAGTCCTCAAACTTGCTCTGGTAAAACTCCTGGCAGAGTTGAGCTGCTAGTGCCTGGTTAAAGAAAACATAGAGGACGACAAGCCACCAGGTCACCGAAGAGCCACCCAAGCACAAGGCCATGGAGACGTAGATGAGGAGCTCGGCAAAGTAGTGAGGGCAGGAGACCAGCTCAAACCAGCACCCATGTGGCATATGATGGCCAACTGCCGACACCGCACCTGCGGAAGGATTGAGTAATGGTGAATATTTTATTTATTTATTTTTTAAATATTTTTTTTGTCTTTTAGACTTTATTAGTGACAGGAACGTTTGAGAGAGAGAGACAGGAAATATTTTTGGGGGGCGGGGGGAGAGACGGAGAAGGGTCGACAAAGGACCCGGGCCGGAATCGAACCCAGGTCGGCCGCGGGCACTGACAAAGTGAGGTCAGTGCTCACCATCAGAAGAGAGAAACCATAGGCAACAGCTATTTGAGCGGAAATATGAATTCTACTTTTCAGTTGTAGTTCTATTAGTACCCCTGCCGAGAGACTGTGTAATTGTAAATGGGTAACATAAGACAGATAAACACAACACAAGACGAGACAGTTCTGACAACCACACAGCTCTGGCTATTGTTGAATTACATGCAAGTAAGCGGCTGGTACCAAATGACTGACCGGTGTTTTTGGTGCGCAGACTGGCCAGCAGAGCCAGGCTGTGGTGTTGGAGCCAGGAAGCCCAGATGAAGAGCACGACTCCCCCAGCATGGCACCACTGCAGCTGGCCAAGGACAGATAAGCCTGGGGGGTTCAGAGCAAGAGGGAATTCACATTGGGTAACGTTTAGATGACACACACTCATCCAGAGGGATTTGCTGTTATTTTGGTATGTGAACACTGTCTGGAGGAAAGCGTGGCTACATGCCTTGCTGAAGTCACTTCAGTTTATGTCCATGGGTGGTGATGAGGGTGTAGTCGGACAGTGGTTCGTATCCTTTTTTTCTTCAAGCCCCCCTTACTTGTGTCAGAGACAAGCCACGCCTCACTCACCCCAAAAGTCTACCTGTATATAGCCTACAAACTAAAACAATTAATTCAAGTGATGGATTACAATGCCTCTTGGCAGAGACACTAATCAATACCTTCATGAGGAATATGCTTTAATCTGGTTCTATTTTGGATTTTTTTCTTGGGATTCTGTTGGCCTGATTATAATGTCCATATAATTTTGGAAATGTCACAACCTCAACTCAAACAAAATCCTGTGCATCCCCTGCAATCTCTGTTTAAGACCCAATGCAGTGGAGCACAGTAGGCCACATCTGTCCCCATTTAAAGACTCACAGGCGCTACATTGCACTACAGACCTTTGCTGAGATGATTTAAATGCAAACGCAACTGCAAGTGAATGCTCTTATATTCAGAGGGCATGCCCACTCTGCCTTCTTAACAAAATTAAACTCCATATCAGCCACACTGCCCTCTGTCTCTGCGGCACTAACTCAGTTATACTTTGACTTAGGCTACTCTGTGCTCCTCTATTACTGCTTGTTTATGATCTCTTTTATGAATCACTTTGGATAAAAGCATCAGCCAAGTGCAATATACTGTTAATGTAATGTAGAGTGAAAATTGAGACAGTAACCCTTTTACCAGAAAGTCCACATATCGTACCTTCATCGTAGACTGGAATGTCCAGACAGAGCACAGTCAGCCCTAGAAAGATGTAGTAACTCAGGCCAAATGCATACTGGACTATGTGGATGACTCCATCTGAGAACACGCTCACGTACAGGCACTCCAACAGACGCCTCAGACTGTGGATCCATAGCAAGATGTGAACTAGCAGGACAGACAGTGGGCGATCTGCGGGGACAAAAAATGATCTTCTGTGAGGAAAGGCATATCTGACCTCCTCAACCTGAGAAATGTTCATGGATGAACTATCTGAAACTTACCTGTGCCTGAGTTGGCTTGTCCACCATTCAAAAAAGCAAGTGCATCAGTCAACCACTTTGGGAGACCCTCCTCCAATAAAACCGCTTGGAGGAGTAGGACCAGGAGGAGGCCATTCCATACAATGGAAACAGTGTAAAAATGGCAGAACCATCTGTGGAAAAAAAGATTTATTTGGGAAAATTAGCAATCTGCAATTGCCTATCACAGAGAGCTTAATGCAAAAGCCACACTAGACCATACACAATCCACACAATAAAGGATGTTGAAGTAGGCAATCAATGAGGTCCACACAAACCTATTAAGGAAAAGGTCAAGTCAGAGATCTGCACTTGCTGACCCCGAGAGAGCCCTGTAAAGTGTACACTTACAAGCCTCCTCATAAACTACATCTAACTTACTTTTGACCAGTACCCCACACGCCCAACTGTTTATTACACCATTACTACAAAAGCAAAGCTGTTAAGTAGGCCTACCGTAAATAACCTCAATGTTAATATATCCAATCACCAAGAGATCTAGAATAGATCTGGAAAACACCGAGATCTCAATGGCAAACCACTATGTGTAAGCGCTTCAACAAAAACGAGACAATCGCTGCTTTAATCGTAATTCTAACCTAATCACATGTCTATTATGTCTCTATAACGAATGTAATCGACATGACAATGCAAACAAGATACTGAACCAACAGCTGTCACCTCTTGGGAACATCAAAGCTTCGTAGGAAGTCCGGCCGCTTTATCTGTGTTTTAGTTTTCCCGTATCGGATCAGGTCCTGGAAAAGCTGAATGAAAGGGGATTTCTCCAATTCCGCTGCATGGCGTGAGAACCTATGGAGACAGAGAGCCAAGAAGAAACCAAATCCCAGAGAAAACCATGTCACATCCACAACCCGCAGCCCTCCAAGCATCGTAATGCATCACGACGTAGCCTACTGGTCCAACCTTGAAATCTGCTCGCTGAGAATAGAAACAATAGTTCCACTTCGATAGTCACTTGTAGTTACTATCAGCTAACAGCAGGTGGCAGCATACGTTTACAGGTCTACGTTTTCAGTGAGATCAGCCAGAGACGGTTCAACAAGATGGGCTACTGTGTGTGTGTGTGTGTGTGTGTGTGTGTGTGTGTGTGTGTGTGTGTGTGTGTGTGTGTGTGTGTGTGTGTGTGTGTGTGTGTGTGTGTGTGTGTGTGTGTGTGTGTGTGTGTGTGTGTGTGTGTGTGTGTGTGTGTGTGTGTGTGTGTGTGTGTGTGTGTGTGCGTCAAACTCAACAATAATATAGAGAACATTTGAAATGACTGCATTTACACACCCCTGTATTCTATCATAACTTTATTAATTGCAGGTCTACTTCTCATGGCAGTCTACAATGGCTTTGTCTACAATGACTGTGTGTACGCTACAGTCAATGCAATATCCGGTCAGAATTTGTTAAACTGAAGCAGATGCATTGATACGATAATCTGAGGAAACTGAACACTTTGAACTTGCCTTAGGTTACATGCGCTGCGGGACGTTCGCAGACTATTGCAGATGGACCCTATCTCCAGACAACAAAGAACACACAGGCATATTTATTTAGGCTTGCCTTCTAACGACTGCAACAGGAACTTGAAAACATTATTGTGGGCCTTCAACGATAAGATTTCACGTTCTATGCAGGATCTAGGAAGAATAGACCACCTTGGAAACCTGATGTCACTGTCGGGTTCACATCCCAAATTGGCCAAGAGATGGCCTGTCCTTACTATTGCAGATGTGACAATCCACACGTCGCTGTCTTTGTGACACATGTAGGCCTACACATCACAATCCAACCTCCAAACATTATAATGAGAACGTCAAGTCAAATCAAGTCAAGTTTATTTGGAAAGCACTTTGAAATACAATAGAGACGAGCTGACCAAAGTGCTGGACAGGTGCTGTAGGTAAAAAAGATCTGAGGACCCCATAAAACACAAACGTAACTTGAGGACACAACATGAACACAGAAAGACCTGACAATAGGAACAATAAGGCCCATTATGAAGTCAAGAGTGCAAAGGCATGATAGAGGGATTAGAGTGATATAACTAAAAATAAGGGATAAAAAAGCTAATGCGATACATGAAATCATAGGGCACTTGGGCAGTAATTAAGATATACTAATAAATAAACTGTAAAAACATGCATAGCTGTAGGCCCTACAGGTGTTCATATTACCACTTATTATGGATAGGCCTACTACAACTTATTACGGATACAACCGTGTAATTACGAGATGTAATTAGAAAATGTCACCTTGCCCATATTATAACTGTGATTCATTTTCAGTCAGAAAGCAAAGCAGAAGCCAAGCTATAGGCTTCAGAACATATTTCTCCTCTTGAAAGCATGAATTTAGTGGTTGATTTGTGGTCAGTCTATTTGGCAAGTGACTGGCTATACTGCTGCTGCCACCTATTGACATGTGACACACACGCACACACACACACACACACACACACACACACACACACACACACACACACACACACACACACACACACAGAACAGCTTTGCAACCATTGCTAAACTTAGCTAGGACTGTGTTACTCTGTGTGCCCCTCTACATATTACCTACATCCTGATATTCAGCTGTGAAATGCAAAGGTGTGTTAACAGGATGAGGTTAAGTTGTTTGCACAGAATTCTGTGGAGTCCCTTCAGCTATTGTGTGTGTGTGTGTGTGTGTGTGTGTGTGTGTGTGTGTGTGTGTGTGTGTGTGTGTGTGTGTGTGTGTGTGTGTGTGTGTGTGTGTGTGTGTGTGTGTGTGTGCGTGCGTGTGTGCGTGCGTGTGTGCGTGCGTGTGTGCGTGGGTACTGCACCAATCTACTTTCTAGAGGCCACTGCTATTGGAGCACACCAACAAGGTGGGGCCCTCGCTCCATGTGGGGCCCAAATCATGGAGCCCACATGTTTTGACCCCTTTTACTGGGGTAGTTTTGTTGTCTCTGGTCAAAGTAAAAGTGTAAAAACATTTCCTCACTGACAGGTTAAGGTTAGGGATTGTACAACGATATTAAGGTCGGGCTGTGTGTGTGTGTGTGTGTGTGTGTGTGTGTGTGTGTGTGTGTGTGTGTGTGTGTGTGTGTGTGTGTGTGTGTGTGTGTGTGCGTGTGTTTGTGTGTAATGTGCCATGGAAGAGGGCCCTTTCTTGTTGTCTAGCCCAGAGGCCAAAGAGGTTTTATTTAATCCATTCCTGTTTATTGTTAACACTGATATACGTTTCTTCTTGAAAATGAGATGTTGGCCTATCATGTGCAACCTAGCTCGGTATATGGCAGCACATCCAGGTCAGGGTCATGGCCTCCATTTACCTTTTCAAAGAAGCCTGCATTTACAGATAGGAAAGGGTTCTCTCTCTCTCTGTCTGTCTTTCTTTCTCTCTCTCTCTCTTCATATCTCTCTCTCCCTCCCTCTCTCTCTCTCTTCCCCTCACTCTCTCTCTCTCTCTCTCTCTCTCTCTCTCTCTCTCTCTCTCTCTTTCTTTCTTTCTTTCTTTCTTTCTTTCTTTCTCTCTTTCTCTTTCTCTCTCTCTCTCTCTCTCTCTCTCTCTCTCTCTCTCTCGGTCTGTGCTGCAGCCTATGTGCTTGTAGCTATCACTAACAACCACAGTTCATAATGCTTGCTTACATTTGACAACAGGAGGCAGAGTTATGAATATCTATACAGAAGTACACATAGAGCTCTCTATATTGCATTGTGGTATATAACAGTTCTTTTTACCACTATTGACCACCTGCTTAATCCAACACATAGCAATAACAACCTAAATGCAGCATCACATGCCAAGTGCGAGGAATTTGCTAGATTTTTTAATAAAAAGATTGCTGACATTAGAGAAGGCATCCAAGGTGGAAACGCAGCAATCTCTGTCGCCCACTCAGGCGATACACCGAGGGGAGGGTTAAACCCCCCTAGGAGACCTGAGAGCTTCCAAAAGTTTTGTCCAATTACAGAGGACGACCTCTGTAAAATAGTCTGGGAAAGTAAGCAGTCTACCTGCAGCCTTGACGCGATCCCCACACATCTGCTAAAAAACATACTTGGTTGCTTAGCAGCACCTTTACTGCAAATTGTTAACACCTCTATGCTTACAGGCATTTTTCCAAGCTCATTCAAAACAGCCATGGTAAAGCCACTCCTAAAAAAGACAAATTTAGATCAGAATTCTTTAAACAACTACAGACCTATATCAAACCTCCCCTTTATAAGCAAGGTACTAGAAAAAGTTGTATTTAAACAGCTTAATCAACATCTGGCTGGGAATGATATCTTGGAAAAATTCCAATCAGGCTTTAGAGCCAACCATAGCACCGAAACAGCACTAACCAAAATAATAAGTGATCTTAGGCTCAGCACTGCCGCAAACAAAGTTTCAGCACTTATCCTCCTCGACCTCAGTGCCGCCTTTGACACGATAGACCACAACATACTAATTGACCGCCTTGAATCTTGGGTAGGCTTGTCCGGTCACGTCTTAGAGTGGTTCAAAACATATATTACAGGAAGGCAGTTTTTTGTCACCATCGGAGAACACGTCTCCAACAAGTATGATGTGCCTTTTGGAGTTGCTCAGGGTAGTTGCTTGGGCCCTCTCCTCTTCTCTCTCTATATGTTGCCCCTGGGCTCCATCATCAGAGAGCACAATGTTGATTTTCATAGCTATGCCGACGACACTCAACTATATATCTCTGTCGAGCCTAGCCAAACCACTGCCATTCATGCCTTGACTAAATGCATGTCTGCCATCACAGATTGGATGAACAGTAACTTCCTAAAATTAAATGAGGATAAAACTGAAGTGTTGCTCATTGGGCCTAAGGAAAAACGTGCAAAACTCCACTCAAGCCTAGGTGACCTAAGCATACACATTACAGATAAGGTTACTAGCCTAGGTGTGGTCATAGACTCGGATTTGAGCTTTGAGCCTCACATCAACAAGATAACAAAATCTGCTTTTTTCCATCTTAGAAATGTTAACAAAGTGCGCGGCTTGGCCCCCCAACAAGACGCTGAGAAACTTATTCATGCCTTTGTCACCAGTAGGATAGACTACTGCAATGCTCTCTTCTCTGGTCTCCCAAAAAAATTAATTGACAAATTGCAACTCATTCAAAATTCTGCGGCAAGAATCCTAACAAGAACCAGAATGAGAGAGCACATCTCTCCTGTCTTGGCAGACCTGCACTGGTTACCTGTCTCATACAGAATCGACTTTAAGATTCTGCTCACAGTATTTAAAGCATTAAATGGACTTGCCCCTAGCTATATCTCAGACATGCTCTCTTTTTATGCCCCTGCTCGAGCTCTCAGGTCCACTGATGCCAAGCTGCTAAGGACCCCCCACCCCCCGCAGAAGAAGATCGGCGACGCCGCGTTTGCCTGCTATGCGCCCAAGAGATGGAACGCCCTCCCCATCGAGATTCGATCAGCCACCTCCGTCGACTCCTTTAAGAAGCAGCTGAAGACCCACCTCTTCATCCTTGCCAACTCCTAGCTGCCAAGGCGTCATAGTGTCCCAGCTGCCGCAGCGCCCTTACTACTCGCAACCAGCCCTGGCAGGGGGCTCCCCTAGGTGGCCGCTGGTCTCTGCCTGAGGTTTCTTCCTGACTACAGGGGGTCTTTTTTTTCTCAGACTTCACTGAGCTTTTTTTTTTTCCCCTTACAAACTATGAATCAAGCGAAAGGGAGTTTTTCCTCACCCCTGATGCCACCAGGGGCCGCACCTGAGCGCCCAATCTCTGTGTGACTATCTATGACTTATGATAGGCCCAGCCACTATGGACCTTACACATCTAAGAATCCTGGTCCTATCCTACGTTGACCTTATGACTCTACATTCTCTGTCTATCTCTTCTTCCTCTGCCTTCCTGCTTTTTCTGCCTCTCCTCTATACCTCTCCTTTTAAATCTATCTCTAAAAATGTTTTTTTTTTTCCATTTGTTAAGCACTTTGAGTTACATGCCTTGTATGAAACAGTGCTATACAAATACAATTATTATTATATTATAATAACATATGAAAATGTGTGCTGCATTAAGAACCAACCTTAAGAAAAAAAAAAGTGAATATGATTTCTGTGGTAACAGAAGTGATGGCAAAGAACACTAAGCTGGACTGCTGTAACATATTCCACATGGCTGTCCCAGGCAGTGCACTATATTAGTTCTGGTGACTGTTGTGTAGTGCCAGGCTAAATCAAGGCATGCTGTGTACTGCATGCAGTCATAGCATCTCTCTCTCTCTCTCTACAGACATCGACTGCAGGCCTTTTCAACGTAATACTTTACTGCCTATGACTTGAAACAATAAACAAAACGCAGCCGTTACTTACAGTCCTGCACATTTACGAGGACAGGTAATAGGAGGAGAGAGAGAGAGAGAGAGAGAGAGAGAGAGAGAGAGAGAGAGAGAGAGAGAGAGAGAGAGAGAGATGCCTGTCTTGTTCTTTCTGTGTGTGTGTGTGTGTGTGTGTGTGTGTGTGTGTGTGTGTGTGTGTGTGTGTGTGTGTGTGTGTGTGTGTGTGTGTGTGTGTGTGTGTGTGTGTGTGTGTGTGTGTGTGTGTGTGTGTGTGAAACAGGTCCACTCTTTACTCCCAAGCTGTTGCTGTCATCAGATATGTTGTTTTTTATGTTGTTTTTAGATCTGTTAAACGTTGATGTGAAAGTCTTGCTCCCCGACTTCCCCCCTGCCCATTCCCCCATCTCTCTGCCCGTCCTGGTCCGTCCGCTGGTACATCAGTGTGTGTGTGGCCGTGTTGGATTAAAATCCCAGTCCCACGTCCCAGCTCCAGGTCCAGCTCCAGCTCCGAGGCCTTTGATTCCAGGATGCCTCCTAGAGAAGCGCTGTATCCTGTCTGAGGAAGTGTGTGCTGTTTCCTGCAACCCCCCCGCTCCCCAACCCCGCGGCGCGCTCCCCTCCCTCTCTCCCCCCAACTCTACCTTCTTCCTCAGAATGCCCAGTCCCCTCGTTAGGCCGCCTCCCATCAGACCCTAATAGCACACACACACATACACACACACACATACACATGCACGCGCCCTGCACACACACCCACACAGGCGCAAGCACACTCACACACACATACTACACTCTCTCTCTCTCTCTCTCTCTCTCTCTCTCTCTCTCTCTCTCTCTCTCTCTCTCTCTCTCTCTCTCTCTCTCTCTCTCTCTCTCTCTCTCTCTCTCTCTCTCTCACACACACACACAGACACATACACACACACACACACACACACACACACACAACCCTTCTGCTTTCCTCTGTTCAGCTGACCCCTATACCACAGTGGGAGATTTTGCATGGGCATCTCTTGTAATGAGAGCTGGCAGTGGCATGGGGCACGCTCAACACATGCACGCACGCACACATGCACAATGTACATGCATGCATACACACACGTATACACACACACACACACACACACACATGAGAACACACACACAAGAATCCACTCATTTGTGCAACAAAAGGGGAAAGGAATGTCTGTATTATGATTGCTGGGGGGAAGAGGGATGAACGAGGAAGAGAAACACAGGAAAAGGTGCTGAATTAGAATTTCAAAAGTGCAGAGGCTGTCAGCGCTTTCAAAAAAACGCACTATAGTGCCATGTGGGTTTTTTTTTGGTTCAACTTGCTTCAGTTTTTAATTGATAGCCTACTGTTGGAATTGCTCTGTGTGTCTGGAATTGTACTGTGTGTAATACCATGGCCATGCGTTACCATAGTTACCTCACCAGGGGGACGTTGGCAAGATTTCAAATTCTAGACACGTTGGAAAATATGTAAAATCCAGATTGTCTCCCTGGGACCGTCTACTGATGAAATTGGTCGCGGTCAATAAATCTTTAACCTTTAATGAAACGGTAGTGTTCAGGGAAACTTTTGTAACGTGTGTGTGTGTGTGTGTGTGTGTGTGTGTGTGTGTGTGTGTGTGTGTGTGTGTGTGTGTGTGTGTGTGTGTGTGTGTGTGTGTGTGTGTGTGTGTGTGTGTGTGTGTGTGTTTGCGTGTGTGGGCGCGCACATGTGTGAATAGATGTATGTCTTCATATGGGCATTTATGTCTTTCAGTGTTATGTCTGTCTGTGTACCTCTATCCATGTGTGTCATTTTGATTAGTGTTGATGAATTGGTTCATTTTATCCATGGTTTGAAAGATGTGCTTTTTGACTAACAAGACACGCTTCCATAAAACAGCCAGCTCAGAGTTTCCAGGGGAATTCATGTATAACGTATAGTGCCAAAGTAAATGCGCTGTAGCCCTTTACACAATAGGATACTGTGACTCCAACACACCCTGTGTGTGCATATAGGTTTAATGGCAGTGTGTGTGTGTGTGTGTGTGTGTGTGTGTGTGTGTGTGTGTGTGTGTGTGTGTGTGTGTGTGTGTGTGTGTGTGTGTGTGTGTGTGTTGCGCTGTAAGGTTGTGGTTTTATTAAGCATTTTAATTGCTCATAGGCCTACTGAGATACACAATATATTCCAAAAGAAAAACACACCAAAACTGTCTAAATATCTAAAACAGTAACAGTGTAATTCAGCACAGCAGCTCAGCCATCTGCTGGATAATAGATGTGCAGTATAATGGACTACATAACGGACAAAAATAAAAGAATTAGAGTGTTGTTTTTGTTAAGTTTGGCTTTTATGAGTGAGGTGAGGTAAAGTGTGAGGTTCTGAAAAGTTATCATTAAAGGCTATTTCATTAGTGTCATAACTAACTGGAAAACATAACAAAATCGAAATGAAAGAAAAGAAATAGAAAATGAATGTGTTTTCATCGACTAACAGTCCACCCCCTTCACACCTCCTCCTCATCTCTTCCTCACCCCTGGCATACCAATAGTCTCACATACTACAGTACAATGTAGTCATACATTAGTGTTACGGAGAACATTTGCTATTGACGTTTTTTGGGGATGGGGGGTTTCTTGAAAAGGTGAAAAAGTCGTGAGACTACATTGGTGTGTGAGGACCAGGGTGACCAAGGAATACATGAGGAGGTGTGAAGGGGGTGGACTGTTGGTGGATGAAAACACATTTTCTACTTCCTGCAACAGTTTTGTCGATAGATTTGTGTGTGTTCCATCTGCCCTGGCCAATGATGAGGGGTGGGGTGTCACGTAGATTCCCCCTGTGCCAAATATGTGTGAATGGTGCCCGCTCTTTTCCTTGTTATGTTTTCCAGTGCCCTCCTCACCACAGGGTTCAGCTTCACACACCCACACACACAGCTTATCGAGTCTGCATGGCATACCACACTACAGCACTCACCCAGGTGAAAAAGTAGTTCAATTTAGTATAATAGAAAACACAACTTAAGTGTACTTAGCATGTTAAAAGTGCACTCATACTTTTAATGCTAAGAAAAAGTATGTTTACAATATTCTTATTTAAAGTGTACTTAAAATTAGATGTAATTAAGTTGCTCTCTAAGAAAGTACACCTAGCCAACCATACTTAAAGTGGACTTGGAAGATGTTTGCCTTAAGTGTATTTAGAGGAATATACTACAAGTAATAGTGTTCTAATAGTGAACTTACTAAAAGTGTATTTTGTAATAACATATTGTAATTGTACTTTTTGAAAGTGCACTATGATTATACTTCACCCACATGTCTTCCAAGTGTGATTTTATAAAGTGCGCTTTAAAGTAAATAACTTTTAACATATTGCTATTGTACTTTTTCTAAGTGCACTATAATTATACTCAAAGTAACGTCCCTGTGCACAACCACTTGTCCAGGTGCTGGTGATGTGCAGTAAGAGTAATCCAAGTAAATGAAAGATGAATCACCGCACACTGGTATCTTTGCTGGTAGTTTATTCCTAAATAAACTACCAGCAAAGATACCAGTGTGCGGTGATTCATCTTTCATTTACTTGCACTATAATTATACTTCACCCAAATATCTTCAAAGTGTGCTTACACAAAGTGCATTTATCCATCATGCACCATCATGCATGTCCCATCATGCAATGCACTTCTCGGTGCTACATTTCTCAAACAGAAAGCCAGGAATATCTCTGATTTGCATGGAAATATTAGTCATAGTTATATTCTGCGTTTATTGTAGGCCACCTATTGTTCCCACCGTCATGGCGATGGTCACGTATATGTCCTGGTATATTTAGGCTCACACTTCCCACTTACTTAGGGTGGGAGGTGAGAAAGAAGTAGGCTAGGTGACCAAATAAGTGATAGTGGTTGAAAGGAAATGACTAAACATAGGTAGGTGGTACA
>NC_085862.1:34000868-34025868 GCF_034702125.1 Engraulis encrasicolus | reverse complement strand
CGCCAGTCCAGCAATTCAGCAACTCCCTGTCAGACTTCCTTTGAAAATTTGGCTGAAGATTTCTTTACAACATCGGACTTGCAGTTTGATTCATTCGAATTATTGTCCTGGACTTCGTTCCCAGAGTTGGAATAAATAAAGCAACGGTGACAAATAGGCCTACCTTTAGTTTTGGTATGGAATAGTGATGTATCGTTGAAGGGGGAATACACCACCTTTCTAGAAGAAGTTTCTTAATACATGTTTGCGCGGGGACGGTCCATCGTGTCTGTCGAGCGATGGCAAAAGCGTTTTCTGTAATTTATTTGGTGTATACTGTCCTTGGATTTAGCAGGATAAGTGGTAAGTTTTTTAATGCACATTTTACCACGTATAAAGCAGTGCGTAATATGTTATAACATATGCCGTGTTTTGCCATGTTCTTATCAAATAGATTTGGTCAAATATATTTCAAATATATATTTTATCAGATAGTTTCATTCTAGCAATAAATGGTAGCCTACAAGAAGAAAAATCTAAGGAATCCAGTTTAGTTAGTTTATTGTGTTTTAAAAAATAATTTTATTTCTACTTTGATGTGCCATAGTGACCTCAAGGATTACAATTTCCTTTTGAAAATACCTTTCTGTTCATACTGGTACACAGAGAAGCAGGTTGTAGCCTACAGTTTCTCATTTCTTTGGATCCCATTTTTCATTTGGCCTGTGGAATGGGGGGTAACTGTTAATTGCTGAACATAGTCTTTCCATCGTTAAACAAAAAAATCTTCATCTCTATAACTTAAATTGGCAGATATCCCTAAATCTATTTATTGGTTGGCGTGGTGGTGTTAGAGGCCCATGGAGACCCATGGAGGCCCGTGTCCTCTGCCCTGGTTCCTCTCGAACAGGAACCCCACCTCAGGGCCCTGAGTGCGGGGGAAAGAACGGGGCCGGAGGGCCCAGCCCTGGCCCATCTGCCCCTCACTTCCTGTTTTGACACAGTCCGATAGACGGCTGCTGCCGCAGTGGAAAAATAGCCTCTGGTTCCACAGGCAGGCCTAGGTAGGCCTACAGACACTAAGGGTACTTGCCCTGTTGGGGAAATCTAATCTGTTTTTTAGATGGTAAATGTCCACCTTTGGTTGACATTGTTTTTTAATCACATTCTGGTTATTCATTCAAACAATTCATTGTTTTGCATGGGCAGGTTTTGTTTTGTTGTGTATCGCTCTGGAACATGTATGTGATGACATCAGGTATATTACCAATTTTTATTATACTACAAAACATAATTTTCTTGATATATCCATTATAGACCTATAAGCCTTATTCTCATTACACAAATGAAGGCAAAAAAGACAAAAGAGCACATAACAAAACAACCTGTAGGTCTAAAAACCGATCTTCAAATAGACCGTGTCAACAAACTGCACAATCACAATACTGTTGTTGTTAATGACATTTGTGCTTTCAGCTTTGGAGCTCAGATTCACATCTGACCCCCCCAAACTGAGTATCGAGGAGAGCGTCCACAGAATCAATGCAAACGACACCTTTGAGATCACTTGCAGGTAGGCTGAACATCATCCAACTGTCCAACCAGCAGCCGTCTGTCTGTATGGCTGGCTCTGTGAAGCTTGTCTATGTCTTTTGAGTCAATTGAACAAACTTTAGGAGCCTCTTTGGGGATTTATCATAGTTAAAGATAGAGTGTGTAACTTGAGTCATTTATTTTTCAAAATGTATGCTGCCCATTCACAAATTTGTTCTTTTCATGAATATTAACCAGTAAGAAAGTGATACTCGCTGGCATGACCAACGTATTTCAAAATGGCGGACATGGACAAGATGCACCAATCATGAATACTATACTTGGTGGTGGTGGTTAATATATATGATAGAGATACCATTTGTGACTGTGCAGCATGCATTCTAGCAAACTACAATTACTCCTTTTAAATACTAAAAAATTACATACTCTAACTTTAAGTTACCATTTGAGAATTTGTTATTGCATCAATGTAATGGAGTGATCGACATTCTTGTAATTAATACTGTAGGTTGTGTACGCCATACAGTGTACCAGAATTCTTTTAAGTCATGCCAGATGTGTGCATGAGATGATTAAGTGATGCATGAACTGATGACAGATCGTGATGAAGCCCCTCTGCTATCAAAACTGTAAAGGAATAAATGGCTCATGTATATAAACAAGCTGTCCACTTATTTCGTTTTGTCACCTGTTTACTGAGAATCACATTCTTACAGTGCATGCAGTGTAACCGTAATTTCAACTCTGTTAGATGATAATAAAGACTAACAATCAATAGATTTGTATGCTGTGTCTGGCACCACTTGCATTGCTTTGTAATGAGTTATTTTTTTGTGTTGTTATGCAACTTTTTTGTGGTTTCATCTTTAAACTATCCCCTTTCTGTCTGTCTGTCTGTCTGTCTGCCTGTCTCTGTCTCTGTCTCTGTCTCTCTCTCTCTCTCTCTCTCTCTCTCTCTCTCTCTCTCTCTCTCTCTCTCTCTCTCTCTCTCTCTCTATCTCTCTCTCTCTCTCTCTCTCTCTCTCTCCTTCTCTCTCTCTCTCTCCTGTCCCCTATGACCCATGCACTGCCCTGTAGAGGTCAGCAGGTCCTGGAGTGGCTCACCCCCTTCAGTAAGAGCCAGGCAGAGAGCCGTCTATCATTCGTGGACTGCAGTGGGGACGGCCTCTTCTGCAGCACACTGCTCCTCAACCCGGCCACAGCCAATGAGACGGGCCGCTACCGCTGCGCCTTCAAGAACCAGCCCGTGGAGGACGGGAAGACGTCGGCGTCTGTATATGTGTTCGTCCAAGGTGAGCTTTTCCCTCTGTAATGGTACATTTCAATTAGCGTGTCAATTGACGCAAACTCAATTAGAAACTGGAATAGAAAGTACATGACATTTTACATACTGAACATGAGTGGAAATGTGACATCATTGTTTTCATTCAAAGCTAAACATTCCCTTGTATCCATGGAACATGGATACAGGTGAGACATACACGGGAAGTTTGTTCAGAGTTGCAACTGTGCATAGCGCTAAGCAAAGGAAAAGTTTCAGGTCACACTTAAGTAACTTTTTGGGTTTATGTCCTGACCTTTTCTGACAGGGAAGCAATCATACAAGCCTTTAATCTGATTATAATCTTAAAAAGACACATTTTTACTCCTATATATTTCCCACATTTATACTAGAATATGCCACCTATAACATCTTATGCTGGAATCCAATGCCTATGTACTGTATAACATCATATCATGTGTAAGATATTATTTCAAAGATTTAAAAAAAATAGATTTTGTGTTGTCACCATACACCAGATTCACAAGTCAGATGAAATGGACAGGAACAGGCAGAGTTTCTATTTTCATACATGTCTTTCACAATTGCTCACACATGCAAACCACTTTCATATTCTGTATGAGTAGAATCCTGGAGCTGACTCATATCCACATTGAGACAGCATGATATACTTCTAGGTTTCTTCTCCCCACTTCTTACAATGTGCTGACACTAGCATGTCTATCTTATGAACTGTGAGTGTGTGGAAGAGTCAGTCACGCAAACCACCACCACCACCACCACCACTCAGTCCAGATGTGTCTGTTGTTGACATGGCTCTGACCTTTTGTTTCTGTTTCTGTTCTGATTGGGCGTGCTTGCAGACTACAGGTCCCCGTTTGTGCGATCGGCCCAGCCCTACGACCCCTATGTGGTCTTCATCCGGGAGGGGGAGCAGGTGGTCATCCCCTGCGTGGGCTCCGTGGAGGACATCAATGTCACTCTGTCCCTGGTGAGTGGCATCTTCAAAACGCAACGTGTAGCGCAATATGCCGACTACACAGTCTACTCAAAGTGCTTTGCATTCACTAACACATGCAGATGGATGCAAGAGTGCACACCTACACACACACACACACACACACACACACACACACACGCGCGCACGCACACACACAAACACGTGCACGCTCATACACACACACACACACACACAAACACGTGCGCGCGCACACACACACACACACACACACACACACACACACACACACACACATGTCTGGTTTCCTCCTGTGGTCGCTGCTTTGCCTGCATGGAGAGTGTGGCTGGCCACATCAATACACACGCACACACAGACACACACAGACACACACAGACACACACACACACACACACACACACACACACACACACACACACACACACACACACACACACACACACACACATTCGCAGTATTCATACACTGGTTTAGAAGGCTGCCAAGCAAGGCGTCAATTGCCTGGGTACAGTGAGAACGTGCCCAGGCACACGCACATCGTAATAAATGACAGCTTTGGCCCGTCAAGGAACTGGTGGGGCAATATGGGCTAGATTAGTGAATGACTGTGTAAACTGAGGGATGCATGAAGTATTGATAATGACAATCAGTTCACATCCTCATTTCTCTACAGTTAATGTTTAAATGCATGAACTGCAGAAGAAATGCTGACGTTATGTAAGAGTTTCACTGTTACAAGTTCAGTCTGTAACAATTTGGTCTGACTTTTTGATCATCAAACCAACGCAGAATATATTTGAATGTTGGTTAGCCAAAAAAAGCTTTGATAGACAGATGTTTTGTATAAAAAAGTGTGGTTGGCATGATTGATAATGACATTAAAGACATGGTGGTCCCTGTAGATTGCTTTTAGAGTTTGTCCACTGTACCAAGTTAGAACACACACACACACACACACACACACACACACACACACACACACACACACACACACACACACACACACACACACACACACACACACACACACACACACACACACACTAACATGATTTCCTCTCAGTCCACTCAGACCACTTTTCCTGGCTGAGAGGACTGGGGGTGCGATAGGTTGGGTGGAGGTAGGTGGAGGTAGTTTGGGAGTTGGGGACGTGTGCTCATGTTTTCAGGTCAGACCATGACTTCTCTGCAGTAACAGGCTGAAAGATGCCTTAAATGCAGTAAACAATCTTTGACTCGAGTGCCCTCGGTCTGCTTGAACTGTAATTGGCTTTCATCATGCACCAGCAGTTGTTTATGGCATGAAAGCTTGTGTTTAATAAAGGACACAAAATACCATGAAAAAGCAAAAACATGATTTAAAAATGAAACGTGCTGTCAAACATAGTCTCTCGCCAGGATATATAGTTACAGTAAATACTGTAAGATAATGGCCAAAACATGATATCATCCAAGTTTACACATGCCCATTAATTTGATGTTACTGCCACTTTTTTAATATCATTATATATACTACACAAATAGCCAATAACTTTTCTGTTCCTCTTCTGTTATCATTCAACTGCTGCTAAAAAAGACAAAATACTGAAAGCAGTGCATCATGCACATTAACGTACCGGACCCAAGTCCTAAGACGAGAGTGGAAGTCAAAAAAGGTGAAGTGAATACGGCGATATGGCCAGTGTTATTAAAAAGCTATGGATATCGTTTCCATTTACTTGCTGTTGTTTCTCACTTATAAACAAATCTGTCAATATTTCTTTGAATGTCTTACTTGTAGCCTCTTTGTGCTGGTGGGCCCCTTCACAATTTGCAGAGAAGACTCAACAACAGCAAGATAACATTGCTGTGACATTACCGAGAACCTGAAGTATTGGTCATTACAGAGAGAGAGAGAATAAGTTGTGTCTGTGGGGTAGGTGTAATAAAACCCTTCAGGTGCTCATCGGTGACCAAAAGTCAAAACTTAAGGTGAAGAGAGAGGGTCTGAGGCACTCTGAAGTCCGTTAAAAGTCCTTTATTGAGATATGGACATCAAGCCGGCGCGTTTCGGTCACATGCAAGCTTCTTCAGGGCCATTACTGTAATGTACTATTGGTAATTACAGTTTTGGTGACAATAAGGCTTATAATACAGGCTCATCGTAAAGGGGTTCAACATGCTATTTTCAATATAAAAAATATTTGAAAGTAGACATTAAGCACTCAGAGAGCGCAGACCTCCGCCAAGGAAGCTGCTTGATAGAACATTTGACTATGTTACACCCTAAGTCTTTCTGCCTTCTCTTTGTGGAATACCCGCAATTCAATTTCTGGTCACTAGGGGCGTCTAGATATATAGGCCAGCAATGGTGAAGAATCTTTTAAAAAGTCCTGGTTCCGGTTCGTGATCCGGATCACCCCCAGAATTTAATTACTTGTTCCTTGGGTCATTACTAATAACTCCATAAAGTTTCATCCAAATCAGTTGATTAGTTTTTGAGTTATCCTGCTGACAGAATCTTTCAAAAAGTCCTGGGGCCTCATTTATCATTAGTTCGTAGAATCCCTTCTAAATTCTGCCGTATGAGTGAAATTTAGAATGTGCGCAAGTACAGAAAAATCGGCATTCATCAAACGTTCTAACACTGGTCGTACGCACACCGGTAGGTAATCTGCAAAGACAAATCCCACACCTGCTACTTCACCTTGCGCGGGCACGATCAGGCTAATTTGCATCATGGAACGCCCCCAATTAACCAAATATGGCATCAACAATCCCTTTAAAAGTCACCGGAACTCGCAATTAAATCCTTGTTGGAATCATGGAGAGGCGCGCCAAGAAACGCAATTTCTCTGAGACAGAAATTGAAGCTTTAGTAACAGAGGTAGGCCACAATCAAAAAATATTATTTGGCACTTTGGATTGTGGCGTGACAAACAAAAGGAAAAACATTGCTTGGGACAAGGTGACGAGCGGCGTAAATGCTATAGGGTCTGAACAACGGACCGTTTCAGAAATAAAAAAGAAATGGTTCGACGTTAAGTTGAATGCAAAAAAACGTTTAGCCGCTCATAAGAGGGCTGTTAGTTTGACCGGCGGAGGGCAAAACCTCGAAAAACTATCAGCATTGGATGAACAGGTTGCAGCAATTATTGGGGACTTCGCGATCTCCGGTATAAACTGTACAGCCGGAGACACGGACCTTGAACCCACAGTGAGCAGGTCAACCAGTGAAGCACACGATGACCAAGATGAAGGTAAGCAGTATTTGCACACATTTATTTAAAACAAAAACAAAAAATAGAAATGGAGCCACAGAATTTCAACTTATTGTACAAACGTTTAAACTGATTGCCATTTAACACATCTGTCTCTTTACGCAGACACGTGCGCTTCTGTCGTGGTGGTAGAGCTGGTGCAGGGGGAGCCCGACTTGTCCTCATCCTCCGCTGTGCGTCAGCCTAAGGCACCAAGGGTGCTGACGGAAGAGGTCCTGCAAAATCAAGAAGACATCGCTGGGGCTGTTAGAAACATCAATGGCCAACTGGAGAGTCTGACACACGTGCTCACAGAGATTAGTGAGTCGCTGAAAACGATTGCCTCGTGTGCATCCGAAATGAGAAATAAAATGTGAAGTGCTAAACGTCTGAGTCTGTCATTGTGCAACACACACTGGGTAAATTATATGCCTAACATGGGTTGACTTGCCTAAAATCCTTGTATTATCCTTGCCCTCAATCGCATGGCACCAGGTGCAATGGGCTCTGCGCAAGGCTCTCCAGCTTCCAAAGGGTCGTCTGGTCTTGGTGGTACCTGCAGGGGGATGCCTCTTCTGATGGCCAAATTATGAAGCACACAGCACGGCGTTACAATGTTGCACACCTTTTCAGGTCGATACTGGAGCGTTCCACCCGCGCTTGACAGGCACATCCATCGGCCTTTCAGCAAACCAATTGCGCGCTCTATGGTGACTCTGGTGCGCGTGTGGGCCCGGTTGTAAGCTTTCTCCTGCCGCGTTTGCGGGTTAGTAAGTGGAGTCATGAGCCATTCCTTCAGCGGATAACCTTGGTCACCTAGGAGACACGTAGGTTAGTATTGCATTCAGGAAGTTAACATACATGTTACAGTACGACATTTAATACAAATATAACCAATGTTGCAAACATTCTGCGCAACACTCACCAATGAGCCATCCATCCTCAACAGCCCCACCTTGTAAGCGAAGGCCCACAGAGCTGTTTTGCACAATGAATGAATCGTGCGTCCCCCCTGGCCATCGGGCAACGACATTGAGAAGCAGCATATCACGGTCGCATATAAGCTGCACATTAATGGAGTGCTGCTTCTTCCTATTCACGAAGTTGTATTCTTGCTCTGATGGTGCTTTTAGTGCGACGTGAGTGCAGTCTATAGCTCCTATGACGTTGGGGAACTGTGCCATACCATAAAAGCCTCGCTTAATTTCTGCCTGTCGTGGACCCCCATAAGGGAATCGAATATAAGTCGGTGCCAAAGAAATAATCGCATCCAACAACTGTGGGCAGAATTCGGCTCATGGACGGCTGTGAAATGCCGCATCGATCTCCTACCTCGCGCTGAAATGTACCTGTAGCCAAAAAGCCCAGAGTGGACAGCACCTGTATATGGCTTGCGTGCGCTTCTCACTCGAGAAAAGGCCCCAATTCACGGCAGAGATCGAGCAATATATATTTAGGGAATCTGAACCTGCTTAGGAGCCACTCACTACTTTCTGCCAATAAATCGGCACGCTCCCTGAACACGCGCTCCCTCCGTAGCGCACGGTTTCCCAGATCCTCCAGCAAAGCAAGATGGGCCATGTTGTATTCTGAATGACGTGTCCTACGTGTGCATTTTATACCCATATTAATTAAGCTAGGTTGATTATTGTGAGGTCTTCAGGTGAAACAATTATTTAATTCACTCTGAATGAAATGCATGAATGTCAGGTAGGTTTAATGCAGCGTACACGTGTACACGTGTGTGTACACGACCCTAAATGCCGTCTGACACACTGTTATGCAACAATTGAATGAGCATTGAAATATTCCCATGCGCACCGATCAACACTAGCCTATTTGCAGTTTGGTTATTCTACCACTAGGTAATGTGCGTAAGCATGGTCAAAGCTGTGCGTAGATTTAGGCACATTTCTACGTTCAAGTACATTTTCATAAATCCCACACTTTGCTCAAGAATGATCGCACGCACACTTTACGCACAGATCTGTTCCTACGAACGCTTGATAAATGAGGCCCCTGGTTCCGGTTCGTGATCCGGATCACCACCAGAATTTAATCACTTGTTCCTTGGGTCATTATCAACAACTCCACAAAGTTTCGTCCAAATCTGTTGATTAGTTTTTGAGTTATGCTGCTGACAAACAGACAAACCAACGCGACCGAAAACATGACCTCCTTGGCGGAGGTAAATGCCTCTGTGGTGTGGTGTCCTTTCAGAGGTACCCGGTGCGGGAGCTGAAGCCGGACGGGAAGAGGGTGTACTGGGACAGCATGAGGGGCTTCGTCCTGCCCAGCCACCTCATCAGCTTCGCCAACCTGGTCTGCTGCGAGACGCACATCGGCAACGAGACCTTCTCTTCCTCCCTCTACATCATCGCAGTTGTGGGTGAGGGGCTGGATTTTTTTTTTACTTTATTGATCATAGGACGGTTTGAGAGGTGGACAGGAAGTGAATGGGGATAGAGATGGGGAAGGGTCTGCAAAGGCCGGGAATCGAACCCGGGTTGGCCGCATGGCAGACGAGCACCCTACCGGTTGGCCACGGCAGGGCCTAAATTCTTCTTTTCACCTTGTGGTTGATTTGGAAAAGAAAATCATCTACAGAGGCAACATCTGCATAATGAATTTTTTTTTTTTCTCTCTGTTATTGTATTTATTGTATATGTATAAGCAGAGCGTCCACAATTGTATCAGCCAAATTCTTTGCTTAAATGCAAAAAACATGCTCAGCTAATGGATCTGATTTTGAGATAAAGGATGGTCTTTTTTGTCTAGTCAAAAACATTGTAAGTCAAACTCTTGTCACAAAATGTCTGTATGAAGTCTGTTACAACTGCACTGGTAGAGAGAATCCTTGGTCTGACATGTTTTGCAGTCTGCAGTCTGTTGCAGTCTATTCTATGTGTGTGTGTGTGCTTGTGTGTGCGTATGAGAGAGAGAGAGAGAGAGAGAGAGAGAGAGAGAGAGAGAGAGAGAGAGAGAGAGAGAGAGAGAGAGAGAGAGAGAGAGAGAGAGAGAGAGAGAATGTGTGTATATGTGTGTGTTTGCATGAGTGTGTGTGTGTGTACAGTATGTGATGTCTGTGATGTGAGGAGAACAATACTGTGTTAACTAACCTCCGCCCAACCCAGCCTTCCCATCACCCACCCTTCTACCCACCCGCCTTCACTCACCACGCCCCTCCCCCCTTGCCTCCACGCAGGGCCACTGCCAATTTTGTCCCGGGCCAAGAAAAAGTAATCTGAAAGGGCCACCCCACATTACAAATAATATAGAACCCAATTCTGTGCCTCCTTTCTCCCTGGTCCTGGGACAACTGACCCTATTGTATCACCCTGTCAACTTCCCTTTCCTGCCTCCATGCCTAGCCTGCCTATAACGGCCCACCTCCCTTTTCCGCAGGATACAAGATCTATGACCTCACGGCGACGGCGGGCCAGGATCGGCTGAACGCAGGGGAGAGGCTGGTGATCAACTGCACGGCCGAGACCGAGCTGAACGTGGCCCTCAACTACACGTGGAAGTTTCCACAGGGCCAGGTCAGTTGCAGCCAACTACTAAAGCCCAATGGGGGGGGGGCATCATTCGTGACATGTGACATGCGATGACACACACACACAGTTACCATGCAATGCCATAATATGCCAACACACACACACACACAGTTACCTCTCACACACACACACACACACACACACACACACACACACACACACACAGACACACACACACACACACACACACACACACACACACACACACACACACACACACACACACACACACACACACACACACACACACACACACACACACACACACACACACACAAATTTCCACAGGGCCAGGTCAGTTCCAGCCAACTAAAACCCCAATGTGGGGCCATCCGTGACATGTGACATGCCATGCCATGCTATGCTATGCCACACACAGTTACCTGAACTACCACACCCTCACACACACACACACACACACACACACACACTCATGCATACACACACACACACACTCATGCATACACACACACACACACACACACACACACACACACACACACACTCATGCACACACACACACACACACACACACACACACACACACACACACACACACACACACATGGAAGTTTCCACAGGGCCAGGTCAGTTCCAGCCAACTAAAACCCCAATGGGGGGCCATCCGTGACATGTGACATGCAATGACATGCTATGCTATGCCACACACACACAGCTACCTGAACAACCTCACCTTAACATACACGCACGCACGTACACACACACACACAAACACACACACACACACACACACACACACACACACACACACACACACACACACACACACACACACACACACACACACACACACACACACACACACACACACACACGGTGGTAGCTCAGGTTGTAGAGGAGCCGTTTGGCAACCAGGTTCGAGCCCCGTTCTGCCTGACTTCATCGTTGTGTCCTTGAGCAAGATACTTAACCCCAAGTTGCTCCTGGTGGCAGGGTGGTAGCCACGGGCACCGGTGTGTGAATGAGAGTGTGAATGGGTGAATGTGAGGCATACAATGTAAAGCGCTTTGACTGCTCGAAGGAGTGGAAAGGCACTTTATAAATGCAGTTCTTTTACCATTACATGCGCATGCGCACACACACACACACATACATACAACACACACACACACACACACACACACACACACACACACACACACACACACACGCGCGCGCGCGTGCGCATGCGCACACACACACATACATACAACACACACACACACACGGGTGCACCTACTGGCACACGCAAACACGCAAAAAGACACACACACATGAATATGCGCATGCAGGCACTGGCACACGCATGTATAGTTAGACACAGATGTGGTGACTCTCTCTCTCTCTCTCTTGCTCTCTCTCTCTCTCTCTCTCTCTCTCTCTCTCTCTCTCTCTCTCTCTCTCTCTCTCTCTCTCTCTCTCTCTCTCTCTCTCTCTCTGTCAAACACACACACACACACACACACACACACACACACACACACACACACACACACACACACACACACACACACACACACACACACACACACACACAGAGAGAAACAAACACACACACACACACACCTTACAAAACGCAGCTGTATAAACCGGGTCCTGTCATCTTTGTTGTTGTCTTTGCTCAGGTCCATTCCATGAACAATTCCCAGTCTCGCGTCAAGCTGCAGTCCCACAAGAAGAAGCTGTGGAACTCCCTGGTGCTCTCCAACACATTCATCATCGAGAACATGACTGTCAACGACGAGGGGACATACACATGCACTGCCTCCAGTGGAGGAATGACCAAGAGCGCCAGTACCTCCATTACAGTCTATGGTACTACTGCATAGTGTATTAATGAGAGGCATAAATGTCACACTATATACAAGTACATATATGTATAACACAAGGACTACTATATTTGAAATAGTTATACATTATACTTCCATTATAGTCTATGGTACTGCATATTACTGAGCTGCAGAAATGTCACACTCCACTTGCAAATGCTAATAGCAGGGTCAGATTATGATGGACTGGGGCGCCTAGGCTACAGGTTGCCGTGGCAGGTTGGGGCCCCTAGGCTGCAGCCATATCTAGCGTGTGCGTTAATCCGGCCATGGGTAACAGAACACATGTAACACATTAGTACTATAATATATAATATCACTACTATAATATACTTTTACTTATACATATATTACATACCTTAAATACTATATTTGAAATAGTTATACATTATACCTCCATTATAGTCTATGGTATTGCATACTACTGAACTGCATAAATCACACTATAGCAATGTATACATGTACAAATTCAGTTTCAAATGAAGCAGACATATTTTGTCAAAGTATTTTGAAACCATACTGTTTAGTAGCCTCCTAATGCACAGTATTCCACCGGTGAAACGCTGAAATGGTCTCAGAAGAATCATAGTACTACACCACTACCCAGAGGCGCATCTTGCCACCAGGCAAGGCAGGCAGCCGCTTGGGGCCCCCAAGCCCCCAGATAGCGGATAACAGCCCACACTTTACCACAGTAGTGGCGATTTTGGTTCAAATGTTCATTATTTTGCATTTTCGCTTGGGGCCCCACCTGACCCTAGAATCGCCTCTGCCACTACCACATTACATGGGTACATAAAACCTTTGAAAATACATCATGGCCTGGTCATTGCCTTTCTGGTAACAAAAAAATCATCACAGGAACCATGTCTTATTCAATTTTGTTTGAATTTTAGTAGCTGTGTGACTGCCAATTGTATGTTTAATTTTATTGGTTCATTTTTTGATTGGCAATGTGATGTATTGTTTGATACTGTTTGCTCTGATGCTTGTTTTTTTGTTTGTTTTCAGCAAAGCCCTTTATTGAAATGAGTGAAAACATGGTGACCACTGTGGAGGTGTATGGCAAGGAGAAAGCAACACTGCCTCTGACGTACAACTCCTACCCAGATCCCTCAGTCAAATGGTGTGTGTGTGTGTGTGTGTGTGTGTGTGTGTGTGTGTGTGTGTGTGTGTGTGTGCGTGTGCGTGTGCGTGTGCGTGTGCGTGTGCGTGTGTGTGTGTGTGTGTGTGTGTGTGTGTGTGTGTGTGTGTGTGTGTGTGTGTGTGCGTGTGTGTGTGTGTGAGAGAGTGTGTGTGTGTGTGCGTCTGTGTGCGTCTGTGTGTGTGCGTCTGTGTGTCTGTCTGTCTGTCTGTCTGTCTGTCTGTCTGTCTGTCTGTCTGTCTGTCTGTCTGTCTGTCTGTCTGTATGTCTGTATGTCTGTTCTGTTTTCATTCGTAGCATATGTATTGTATATCCGGTACAAACTGCACAGGCGTCTTCACAGAATATTATTTTATTTCTCCTGCAGGTATAAGAACAACCATCAAATCAGAAAAGATGACAACTACAGGATTCGGCCAGGTAAAGACAGCCTGACCATTCAGGATGTGATGGAGGAGGATGCAGGAAACTACACAGTGGTCCTGACCAACAGAGTCACCAGAGAGGAGCATAGGCACACCTTCAGACTGCTGGTCAATGGTAATCAACACTATTAGGCCTTCCATTAACCTTCACTTCTTTCGCTCCTTCATGGTCTCATCTCTTCTCTTTTTTTCTATTGGCTTTTTTTCTGTTCTGTTCTGTTCTGTTCTGTTCTCTGTTCTGTTCTGTTCTGTTCTGTTCTCTGTTTTTCTTTTCTTTTCTTTTCTTTTCTTTTCTTTTCTTTTCTTTTCTTTTCTTTTCTTTTCTTTTCTTTTCTTTTCTTCTCTTTTCTTCTCTTTTCTTCTCTTTTCTTCTCTTTTCTTCTCTTCTCTTCTCTTCTCTTCTCTTCTCTTCTCTTCTCTTCTCTTTTCTTTTCTTCTCTTCTCTTCTCTTCTCTTTTCCTCGCTTCAGGTATTTGGCACAGTGAAAAATAGTTTGAGTTTCTAAAATTTCTCAAATGTTTTTGTCTTTGCTTGTCTCAATGTTGTGTATGTGTGTGCGTGTGTGTGTGTGCATGTATATGTATGTGCGTGTGTGCGTGTGTGTGTGTTTGCATGTATATGTATGCGTGTGTGTGTGTGTGTGTGTGTGTGTGTGTGTGTGTGTGTGTGTGTGTGTGTGTGTGTGTGTGTGTGTGTGTGTGTGTGTGTGTGTGTGTGTGTGTGTGTGTGTAGTTCCTCCTCGCATCTTTGAGAAGGAGATCTCCATGCACCTGGAGCCCCACATGTACGGCAGTAGCCCCTCCCTCAGGTGCACGTCCAGCGGCGGCCACTCCCCCGTCCACATCCAATGGCAGTGGATGCACAAGGACGATTGCCCAATCCTCTTCCAGTAAGTCCAACCGCACCACACTTGGTCACTAAAACAGTCTGGAAGAAAAGATAACAAAACATCTCTTTTGAAAACATCTTTGTCAAATGTACTGTTCCCTCTGTGCCCAGACACAATTATTTGAACTATTCACTTGTATTTGTGTATTTTTGGTGTACACAAACACGGTTTTGTTTTTGTGTCTTTCTGTTGTTGTTTTGCTGGCAGTGTTTTGTGTGTTTCTGTTGTGTGTGTCTGTGTTGTTGTTGTTGTTGTGGTGGCTGTGTTGTTTGTGTTGCTGTGTTTATTCCTGAGTAGCAGATGTCTTGCTCTGAGGAGCATGCTCGTAGTGTAATTTTGACACGGTCAAATGGCTTCTTTGTTTCGGTTGGGGTTTGGTGGTGGATGTTTGTTTGTTATGGTGCAGAGACGCAGGTGGCTGGGGCTGGGCATGGGGACTTTAACAAACATGGCGTGCTGTGTTGCGCTGTGCTGTGCTGTGTCGTGTCGTGTCGTGCGGAGGACCTCTTGCATGGGACAATGCCATTGACCTTTGACCGTTTAGAGACAGGAGGATGTGATTGAGGTGCAAAGACAATGAGCTCTGTCCAAGAATTCAAAACACTGCAAAACAAGCAGAATGAGTTGGTTCGCGCGCGCGTGTGTGTGTGTGTGTGTGTGTGTGTGTGTGTGTGTGTGTGTGTGTGTGTGTGTGTGTGTGTGTGTGTGTGTGTGTGTGTGTGTGTGTGTGTGTTTCTGTATGTCTCTATGTTGTACATGTTTAAATCGTACCGCTTCAGCGTACGTTTTTGTATACTTGAAAGTATGACTGTTGTACGTGACAGTACAGATAGTTCTTGTACACGTGACATAGCCAGGACTCAAAATATTAGCAGTTCTTTTCCTTTAAAACTGGGTCTCTTAAAGGAAGTTGACATTCACATTCAGCTGAAAGATGAGGAACAATTGCTCAGGGTAGATTATGACCTGCAAACATTTCCGCTTGAATAACTTGGGCTAGGGTTAGTTCTATGGTCTAGCACAAATATTTCTGCACTGAAAATGGCTGTGATTGAAATGTGTCCTACTACAGTATATGGCAAGGTAGGCTTCTTGGGTGCGCTTGTCTGTCTGTTGTCACAAGCGTGCGGATGACTCAGAGGGACAGGGGAGCTTATCTTAAGACTGCACCTCGCCTCACTTCCTGTCCCCCTTGTCCCAGCTTCCTGTTGTTCCAAATCGGGACTTTTAACAAATGACCTTTTCCCTTCAGTGCTGCCTTTCACACTTCTGTCAGTGCACCCCCCCCCACACACACACACACCCCTCTCCACCTCTTTTTCTACTATGCTTTTATTCCAGCCCTTCTCTCCCTCCTCTGTTCCTTATCTCCTCGCCATCTATTACACTCTCCTCTTCTGTCTTGGGGTCGTTTACATCTGGCTTTGTTGCCGTCTTTGTGCCTTTCGTCATGGGTGAATTTGTTGATGTTCCGGGGCTTGTCTCGCAGTCTGTAAACAGGGTTGTGTAATCACCACTGAAATAGAATAGCTCACTGTACAAAGGTCTTTTCTCCATCAAAATCCCGGCCCTTTTGTGTATATTATACATGCTACTTGTTCTAATTTTGTGGGGCTCATGTCTTGAGAGCGTGCTGACAAATTGACTAGCAGAGTCGAACGTATGGTTGTGTTCTCAGCTCCAATATTATTGACATTCCTCCAAGTAGCGCTGAAATTGTTTATTTTTCATCTGTTCAAAAATGTCTGCTTGTGTATTCTTCTGTGCATGCCATGCATACTGTGTGTGTGTGTGTGTGTGTGTGTGTGTGTGTGTGTGTGTGTGTGTGTGTGTGTGTGTGTGTGTGTGTGTGTGTGTGTGTGTGTGTGTGTGTGTGTGTGTGTGTGTGTGTGTGTGTGTTGTGTGGGTGGGTGGGTGTGTGTGTGTGTGTGTGCGCGCGCGCGTGCATTCATGCTTCTGCATGTCTTAGCAAAGGTTCTACGGATACCTTCAGTAGGTCTGACAAACCAAAGTCAAGAGTATGCCTCTTCTGCAGACATTTTGTATCTGTCACTGCATTGTGTGTGGCATATATTTATTGTTTTTCTGTGTCGGCTGCAGGCAAGGACAGGCTTGGCCAGTGACCCATCTGAGCGGGTGCACGAGGTGGAAGGACATCATTAACGGCACGTCTGTCAACCACGTCAGCAGCCCCAGCACCATCACTGACACCAAGGTACAGTACACCCTCTCATACTGTTCTCAGGCCGAGCTCAACGGTGCCAGTGCCCACACCACTTACGTTTGGCACTGAGGTGCTTACCTGCGAACCATCCGCATTCATATCGGGCTCTGAGCTTTCCCAGTGCCCATGACTGTGCGCTACCCGGATGAACCTGTTGATGTCCACGTTGTCGTCATGGTTTGCAGAGAAAAACGTTCTGGTTCCTGAATGCTAGCATCCATGTCTGTGTCTGTGTCTGTCTCTGTCTCTTTCTCTCTCCTCCTCTCTTTGTCCCTTCTCTCTCTCTCTCTCTCTCTCTCTCTCTCTCTCTCTCTCTCTCTCTCTCTCTCTCTCTCTCTCTCTCTCTCTCTCTCCTTTTATCTCCCATCTTGTCTCTCCCTGCCCACTTCTCTCTGTGTATGTGCAGACGGTGAGTACCCTAAAGATCCAGAGGGCTGAGGAGCATGCTCTCTACAGGTGCATCGCCACCAACAAAGGTGGAATGGATGAGCACATCATCGTCTTCCAGGTCACACGTAAGTCCAGGACCTGCTCTTGAGCTGTATTTCATGATTAACTCTTGAATTAGCGCTTGATGGTTTGGAAGGGATTTATTGTTAAAAAGCAAATAGTAAAAGGATGTTATGTTATTACACTTTTATTACAAGTGCTTGTACTTAAAAGTTATTAAGATGTAACATTGCATGACATCCAAATTTTATCTTAGGTTTCGTATGTAAGTTGAGGGCCCCCTAATATTTAATACACATACATTTAATTGGCACTGTTAGATAATCGTGTGTGTGTGTGTGTGTGTGTGTGTGTGTGTGTGTGTGTGTGTGTGTGTGTGTGTGTGTGTGTGTGTGTGTGTGTGTGTGTGTGTGTGTGTGGAGCAGCCGTGACCTATTAGTGTAGGTGGTCTTAAGATCAGAGGGTTGCTGGTTCAAATACCATCCTTACCCCTCCCGACACCTCCACCCATGGCTGAAGTACCCTTGAGCAAGGCACCTTACCCCATACTGCTCCAGGGACTGTAACCAATACCCTGTAAAATGACTATAAATCGCTTTGTATAAAAGTGTCAGCTTAGTGTAATGTGTGTCTTGCATCATCTTTCCCCGTGCACAGGTGGCCTGGACCTGAGTCTGAACACCTCCTCCGACCCCGTGGAGCAGGACAACGTGGCCCTGCGCTGCACCGCCGACCGGCTGCTCTACAGCAACCTCACCTGGTACCGAGTGCAGAGCAAGAACATGTCCAGCACTACTCCCGTACTGGAGGCCCAGTCCCTTCCAGCGGCCACCCAGCCCTGCAGCAGCCTGCCCCAGCCCTTGGTGCCCCTGCAGCAGGCTGCTCCCATCAGGGAGCAGGGGGGCAACATCACCCTGGAGCTGGTGCTGACCAACACCTCCAGGGAGGACGAGGGCCTGTACGTGTGCCGCGTGGAGAGCCTTACCAACAGGCTGCTGGGCACATGCCTGCTGCGCTACCTCTCCGTCAGAGGTGAGGGAGCAAAAATGGTGTATTAAGTCTGAGAAAGGAGTTGTTTCCTCTTTTTTTCAGATTTTTTTTGGGGGGGCTTTGAAGCCTTTTTTTTCAGACAGGAAAGTTTGAGAGAGTGACAGGAAATGCGTGGAGATGGGGGAGGATCAGGTAATGAATTCGGGCAAGAATCAAAACCGTTCTGTCCCCAGCGTAACAGTACGGTACCTTAGCCGTTGGAGCCATGACTGAGGCTGAAAAGAGTTGCTTTTGTTCAAAAACTCTTTTTGGTTGTCATGGCACAGGGCCATAGAATCAAGAACCCAGCACTAAGCTGCTTCAAACAACTGGACCAAGGGAAATGCCAGTGCACTGGACTATGTTGCCTTACCAGCTTTAACCCCCCTTCTGACTTTAACCCTCCACACATTGTTTCAGACAAAATGCAGAACACCGTTCTGGCAATATTTAATATTTAATTCCATTCCTTTCAATACTATGACATACACCTGCACCACTGTCTGCCGAAATCACCTGTTGGATATGATGGAAATCTATTTTGGGGGAGCTGTTTCTTAAAATCCATTGTTGAATACCTGCTATATGTTTGTTTGCTGCATGAAGTGCACAACCGGGTGTACAGCCACCAAGATCCAAAAATGCTCTGCGATGCTTTCTGAACCACTATGCATTTCAGCCTCTATTTGAGAGCTCTGCTATTGTATTTGGTGAGGTAGATAATTGGACAGTCAGGTGGATAATCAAGACTTTCGTAATTTGCCAAATGACAAATACATTTAAATATCTACATATATAATATCTAAAATTTCCCAATTAGCTTAGGAAAATCTGTTTGCGCCAGTTCACTCTACAGTAAAACTGAATTGTGCTGTGTCGTCCCTGCAGCCCTGGAGCCTGCCAGAATCACCAGTGTGCTCAGCGACCAAAAGGTGAACACGAGCGAGTCCACCACACTGACCTGCGAGGTAAGAGGGACCCCAACACCAACCATCATCTGGACCAAGAACAACCAGACTGTGGAGGAGGGATCTGGTAAGCCATTACTTCCGTCTGACAACACATGGTAACCACCCAATGTTGGAGAATTAAGATTCAGCCTACTTCATCTATGTAGTATGCACAGGTGATTTTACCAAATCAAACCCCGCCCACCCAATGCAAAGTAGTGTGCTCAAGTTTGTTCTCCTAAGGGGGCGTTGTCCCCTCCTTCTTCTTTTCTTTTTGTGGCATTTGGTGGCGACTTGCACAAGATGTGTGTTACCGACATCTACAGCGCTAAGGAACTCAATTTATTATCAACTTCGTCTCCTAAAGGTCTGCTAACTTAAGGTCTCCTTAAGGGGCATACATTTGACATCACATGGATCCCGGAAGGGTACAGGCTTGATTTATCTTCTTCTACTTGAAGATGTTTAATTTTACTAGCTGAGCTGATCTAAAAAGGTTCAGCTGGTGGTGTCGTAGGCTTAAATAGTTGGCACACCTATTTGAAAAGATGGGCTCTTGACCTTTGGAATATGTTCAATGCCACTGTATGACATGCTACATATGGTTCTGTTGTGAATTTGCACAGTCTATAATCAAATCTCTCCCATATTCGTCACACTGCTTCACTTGCATCATTTAACCATTACAATATTGAATGTCACAAGAACTTGGTCCAAAAACTGCTGCCAAAAAAACTTAATTCAAAGCAATAACTGAAACTTTTGAATGATTTCATCTTGGCAAACTTACCATGTGGGACCTTCCCTCTCCCGTTCCTCACATGACCAGGAATTTGTTATGTTGTTTTTCCTATTGTACATTAATTACTGAGATTCATGTGAATGTTAATGAATGATGGTATAATTCTTTGTGCTTGGCCGAGAAAGAATGTATGAGAAAGAATTTATTGTTTAATTGCGCCTGTTTGTGTCCTCCTGCTTTGTTGCCAATTAAATCGCCACATAAACATTCATCAGCAAATTCCCATTGTTGTCACATTAATTCACAGTGCTTGGCACCTGTCAAATTAGGGCACTGAAATGTTTTTTTTTGTGCTTTGTCTTTCACACAATTTCAGTATTAAATTAACTCCCCAGAATGTATTTAACACTTTTGAGTGTTTTATAGCTCTACACTCTTTAGCGTTAACATGTTAATGTGAAATAAATAGCCTACACTCTTGATACGATTTACAGTAAGTACACACTGGTAAAGATTTGTTGGGATACACGTGTTACAGTTTTCAACCCTCTTGAGATAAAAGTAACAAACAAAAAGCAACAAAACAAGCAAACAAACAAATAAAAATACAAAAACACCCACACAGACCCAACACCAAATGTTGAACCCTTTCCTGAACACTGCCATGTTTTCTGTGCAGGAGTGCTTCTGGAGCAGTCCAACAGCACCTTGACCATCCTGCGGGTAAAGAAGGATGACAGTGGCCTGTACATCTGCAGTGCCTGCAACAGCCAAGGCTGCGATGTCGACCAGGCCTTCCTCAGCGTAGAGGGTAAGTACATTAAAGACCTCACCAGTCAGCGAGGGACTGGACACCTAGCATACAGGCCATTCTTCTGGTAGACAGACAGTCTTCAGGGGCCAATGCTTTCTTGTTTTTTTGTTTGTTTGTTTGTTTGTTTTTGTTTTTTTTTGCTTACGTTTTCCCTTAGAGGCCGGCCCACACAAGGTGCATTTTCAACTGAGCCCATCATAATTATAGTGATGACCTTGTCTATGCTAGAGCGGCCCGGCCCATTTTTTTTGGTTCTAGTCTGTCGCAAGCCACAACAGGAAGTGGCAATAGGGACGTGAATGATCAGCCTCAATCACCCGGGTTGTGCACCTTTCATCAGCCCAGGAAGATGACTTGGGCTCTTGTTATGTGAACAATTTAAGACTAGCCTCACAGGAAAATGAACAGATTTGTGAAAAACTATGATATACAGTGATTTCCTGGTACAATAGACTGGGCCACTATTAACAAAATACGTAATAGTTTGGACCAGGCTACAAATGGGGCAGGGTACAATTTGAAAGAGGCTTTTGATACAAAAAGAAAGAACAGCCGTATTTGCAGTATTTTATTTCTGTCCTTTTCAAACACACTCTATGTAACATGCTAGGGAAATAGTGGATAATAGCAGTGGAAATAACAGTATGGAAAGTGGAAATATAAAGAGACACCTGTTGTGACACAGGTTATATAAAAGAGGCAGGTTTTTATTATTTATTACAAAACGTTTCAGACCAGGTTACTAAAAGAGGCTACTATTAGGGGCCAGGCTATACATTGAGGAACTATGGTATGCTTTTAATATCAAATTGGCCATATGCATCGTCCCTGACTGTCCCTTATTTGTTTGGATCAACCTTATTTATCTCAATGAAAGGGTGATGTTTAAAAATAGCCACTGTTCCTTCCGACAGGAAGTTGACCTCTGTGGTGTACATCCTTTTGGATGTGGCTAAAAAGAAATCAGAGCAAAGAGTCCCAGAACACAAAGGGGAGAAGGGACCCCACCTCCTCACCGCCCTCCTTACTCCTCTCCTCCTCCTCAACTCCCCATCCCACCACCTCTTCCCTTGCCTCTTCCCCTCCCCTCCCCTACCTTCACCTCCGCCTCTCCACCTCCTGTCCTGTCCCCTCCTTTGCTCCCTCACTGGCCTCCCTGTCCCCACATTCTCTTACATTCTTTCCACAGACCGTCGCTCCGCTAAGCCAAAGACAGAAACTCTCTCTCTCTCTCTCGATCTCTCTCTCTCTCTCTCTCTCTCTCTCTCTCTCTCTCTCTCTCTCTCACACACACACACACACACACACACACACACACACACACACACACACACACACACACACACACACACACACACACACACACACACACACACACACACACACACACGCACAGAGTGATAGAAATAGTAGTGGAAGGATACTAGGGCAGATGCTAGGAAAACGATAAAAGTAAAAAAAGATATCTGCTCAGTGATAAGAGAGAGAGAGAGAGAGAGAGATCGAGCCAACAAGCAAGCGAGCAGACAGACAAACAAACCGCACCAACACGTGCGCTACAGTAGCAGTTAGCGGAGGCTACGTGACACATGGCCTGCCGCTGTTTCTGAGTGAGAGAGAGGCGTCACCCACCCGCTCGTCGCCACTGAAGCTCGCTAACGAGGAGACACAGGGACAGTAACGAGAAGCCCCCATTCTCACGCTCGCCTCAGCCTCACTGGGCCAGAGATAGATAGTGAGGCAAAGTGGGGAATGGGGATGTGAGAAAAGCAAGAGGAAAGGGGGAGAGGGGGGGGGGGGCAGTAGATAGAAATGAGAAAACAGGCACCGGTAAACCAACTGAGAAGAGAGATATTTATGTAAAAACACGATGGACAACCAGGGAAAGAATGCATGTGGCTCATTTTGTTTTAAAAGGTTCAATGTGTAAGATATCCTGTGGCAAGAAGTGACTATGTGACCCACATACAGTAGCCTACGTAGTAGCTGTTGTGAGTCAATGTTGTGAATCATTCTTTAGCAGGAGAATGGGAATTAACCCCTTAATGCGCGCCGTACCTCCAGTGGCACGCTGTAATAGTCATTGAAATGTAACTACCATAGCACTACAATACTATGACACAACACATGTCCTTTAGTAATGCACCACGACTTGGTCATTACCATACTGGTAACAACAAATGTATAAAGCCGCGTCTTAAGGGGTGAAGAATAATTTACGTATGTCCCTGAAGATTGTGAAAATGTGCAATATGATTATAGAGCAGGGCTTCCCAACCTTTTCCAACTTGGCGTCCAATTTTCAGGAAAAAAAAATCAGAAATGTTTAGTCCCCATCTCTGACTCAATGAACAATACAGCTCAAATGAATAGTCAGCGGCAACACACACAAATATTATCTTAGATTTTCAGAAAATTATTTCAAGGCCATGACCCACAGTTTGAGAATCACGGATATAGCGCTTGAAGCTCCCGCTCCTTCATGTACATGTACTGTACATACACGTGAAACCTGGCCATTTGGAATAATTGAAAATAATACATGAGAACGAGTACGTACGAGTCTTGCTCACTGCACCTTTTTTTTTTGTAAAGCTGTTCTTGATCAAATATCAAATATTAAAAGTCTCTAACTCGTGAAAGGAAATACATGGGGAGGGAGCTAGGCGTTACATTCAGACTAGCCAAAGGTCACAAAAGAAGGCTGAACAGCTGAGGAGAAAAATGCACGGCTGGAGAAAATGTGGTGTTTGTGTTTGATTGAGTTCACTCCTAAGCCTTTTCCTTAGTAGCCTACTTGGTTTGTGACTCGGCAGTATTTGTTGACTCTGGCTGGCGGGCCGGGTAAACCCAGCAGACTTTATCAGTGTTATTAAGAAGACGCTTTAAACAGCTCCATGCCATTCGCAGGCCATTACGCACATACCAAATCAGGTTTCAAAAACATATTTATTTTCTCCACCAAGTACCAAATCCATCCAGACAGGTGGATTTAGTTGAAATTAAACCCAGATTGCAACAAAGCTACACTGAAACAGCATTTGCAGCCCTTTCTACGGTAGAGTGGAGATGTGTATTGTACATCAGATTACATGCGGTTACAGTACATATTTTATTGACGTTTCCTAAGTGATAGCAAAATTGATTCATTAGTTGCAGTCCAGTTCCACATATTCCAAATGACTTGGTTTTATCTGTCCTATTCAGCCATGTGATTGGCTGGTTGAATGATCAACTGGTTGAATTGGACAGGTAAAACAATATGTGGCACTGGATTGTAACTAATTCATCAATTTTTTCCAATCACTGCTAGTGTAACAGGGACCTGGAAATGAAGTGTAACCAAGTGCTGAGATAGACCCGCTGGTAATGGTCCACTCAGCTACATCTCATGCTTGTACAATGGTAAGGGAGATGGACTGTACCCTTACTCCCTCCAAGGTTGTAAGTGCCTTTGAGCAAGACACATACCCCGACACTACTCCAGGGACTGTAACCAATACCCTGTAATATCTGTAGGCTAAGTCACTATGTATTTTTTTGGGAAAGGTGCCCTCAGCCTATAAAAACCTAAATATCTCAGCCTCAGTGGATAACGTACGTGAAAACATGGAATAAGTTGCATTTAAAAGCTATGACTTGCATTAGAATGTGTTCATTCAGCTGTAACATACCAACATGTTCAATAAAAAACTCAAATCTCAAAAGCCTGAAAAATGCAGCGCCCATGCAGCTCCAGGAGCCTGGGTTAATGCTGTGTATACTCAGCATCAGACTTAAATGGATTAAACACTTAGAGAATCAAATGTAACACTACGCAAGATGGTCCTACTCCCTACGTCTTGAATTGACACTGCACAATGGTGTATGTGTCAGTGCACGTGAGAGTGACCATGCAATGCTCCATGTACCGG
>NC_085862.1:33980868-33995868 GCF_034702125.1 Engraulis encrasicolus | reverse complement strand
CTGCCCCTCTCGTCACCAACCCGCCTCCACCACCTCTGCCCGGCCCCATCCGCAGCCCCCAACTTTTCAACCCCCACTGGAGCTTGACACTTACTTACTGTTACTTACTTCTAAACCAGTGCTGGGAAAGTTACTTTGAAAAAGTAACTAATTACAAGTACCAGTTACTTATCCAAAAAGTAATTGCGTTAGTAACTGCGTTACTTCACTTTAAAGTAACTAGTTACCAGGAAAAGTATTTTTGCGTTACTTTTTTTGCTTAAAATGTCAAAGAAACAGTTAAATTGGGTTTTCATCCTTGTTCTGTGATGTTATTTTGGCTTTGATGTTAGTTTCGCTTAAGATGCTATCAAATATCTTCATGACCTATCAATGGTGAATGTTAATCCAGTTCACAACGTTTTTAGGGATGTGCTCATTTCTCTTCCACGAGATCGATTTTTTCAACAAGAGCCCTTAACAACTCCGACCACACAGTGGATAGGGGAAACATATTTTCAACCACATACCTGGCGATTATTTTGTTGCGCTCAGTCGTGTCCTGAGAAATCAGGTTTGGCTTGCCTGTCTCCCTCTTCGATAAAGCTGAAACTGCTAGCTACATGGGGCGTGCCACCATGCGATGTTGAGAGGTGCTTAATGAAATTAGAGTCGCTCGTTACGGACATAAGTTTGTTTCCAAGGCACAGTATACTTTGGATATAAACAGTATTGCATTTTGTCTGCAACTGGCGTGAAATGATTCCGGTATTTACCTTTGGAACATGCAACCTCGCAGCTTTACTGCTGTTGTCTCTTCTATTCTCTATATGCGCTCCCTGTGAACTCTGTGTAGAATGACTTGTGTTTACGCGCGTGGAGCAAGATAGCCGACACTCCGCCCACAACACTTTTTTTTAGCAAATCACGTTCAGCTATTTTGTTCTCATGCATGCAAAGGGTGAATGTGAGCATACTAAAAGCCGGCTTGGTACAGATTTATGCGGCGTTGTCATTTGCTCTTTGATTTTGTCAGCAGCAAGTGCACACTCTTTCTAAAATTCATAAAATTATAATGTGTCACGTAACCTCCCGAGTAACTGTAACAGCATTACAGTTATTGATAAAGTAATTAAGTAAGTATTCTACTCAAAATGAGGCTCCGCTAGTAACTCCGTTATCCTATAACACCGTTACTCCCAGCACTGTTCTTAACACATCCCCTTGACGCCAACTGCTCCTCTCATCTCGGACCCACCTCAACAACCCCTTCCCTGTTGCCAGATTGGGCGGTTTCCTGCCCAATTGGGCTGCTTAGGAAGGGCGTCTGCGGGTAAAAATGGGCTAAATGGGCATTTCGGCAGATTTTTCTGCAAATTTATGGCCATAGAAATTAATAGAATTGGCCGGGACTTAGTAGTGCTTCCAGGCGGGTTTTGAGAATTTTTTGGGCTGGAAATCATCAGTCTCATCTGGCAACCCTGTCCCAGACCCGACCCCATCCCCACCTTCTCCACCCCTCCACTCCACTAGAGCCCAGACCTTGGCCATTAGACAGGCAGCCAAAGGCAGCCACAGGCCCCTTACTGATGTGGTTAGAGGGATGACATCTTACATAAGGAGCTGGGGGACTGCCACACACAACACCATGACAGGGATTAAGTTGGAGTTTAGGGGTGAGGGGTGATGTTGCGCACAGGGAAGATGACAGAGGGGAACAAAGGGGTTATTTGTCCCGGGCCCAGGGAGAGAGGGGCCCCAGAATTGAATCCTCATTACATTGTATTGTTTGGGTTTGGGGCCCTTTCAGATGTCTTTGTCCCGGGCCCAGCCAAAACTGTCAGGGGCCCTAGTTGCACATCTACTTGTACACAGTAAAACATGCAGTGTTATTTCAACACTTAGAGAGTACTCTGGGACCAGATATAATCTGGACTGTGTTAAATCAACTTTCTAAGTGTGGAATTAACACTGTGGTTTTTCTTACTGGGTACTCGTTAAAGATATGGGGGTTGGGGTAGAGGTGAACAAGAAGTAGGGCATTTGTCTAACATTTTTTCCATGAAACACAAGCAGCGAAACGAAAACAAACTAAATTGGGAGAGATGTTTGTATTCTCAGTAGGTCCAGGGAAAAGAATAAACCACACTGCAATCAACTAAGGAAGCTACTGTACAGTACATATTACATCATGTGTATTCTTCAGATTTCCACTAACAATCACTGTACAAGCAGATAGTCTCTCTGGTTTCAGTAGGAACAATGTACAGTAGTACAGGGGCGTTTCTAGACCAAAATTACCAGGGGGGCCAAAGTGAGGGCATTATTTTTTCAGGGGGGTATATAAATTGGTAAAAGAGATACATTTTAAATCTCATGAATATATAATATATAACAATGTGTACCATATCACGGCCATTGGCTGCTCAGCACAGGGGCAACAACAGGGGCCAGGACGAAATCTACATGGGCCCTGGCCGACCCTGGCCCCTGGCTCCCTATACGGCCTATCCCACAAACAGTATTTGGTCAACAACAACAACAACACGCACGCACGCACACACACACACACACACACACACACACACACACACACACACACACACACACACACACACACACACACACACACACACACACACACACACACACACACACACACACACACCACTACCACCATCATCCTCATGCACTGTTGTCATGTCATGCTGCAGAGGCGAGGCAGGGCTAACACCTGGCAGGGCCGTGGCCAGGTGTTGGAGGAGGACTTCAACCAGGGTGACCTAGGCCTGGGGGCCAGCGCCCGACTGGACATCTGTACCGGCACCGCCTCCTGCTCACGCCAGGACTGGGCCGAGAGCTGCCTGGAGGAACAAGGTACTTAACAGGCCTTACCGTACAGTATACGCTCCTGTCAGCTTTTAGCCTTTTTGCCTTTTTACGGGGTTCAATGCACAGGAATGGAGTAAGGAATCAAGTGCCATGACCTATATAAATAATGGCTCTTTGACATGGATTGCTGTTCATTTCTCAAGGAAATCCAAAATTGCCTGGCATTAGCTCTGTACTAAAAGGGCTCATTGGATTGCTACAGGTAATTTGCTAATAGTGAATGCTACAGTGGTTATTTGCAGATTTAGGACTTAAGGGCGCGATCACACAGACCGCGGATTTTACAGTAGGAGGCGGATGTGTTCTATTGTTTGTCAATGAAAATGAGCGGATTACGCGTCTGATATCAGCGCAATGCGGGTTGCGGATTCTCCGCCTCTCCGCGCTGGGCGGATCGAGTTGAAAAAAGTTCAACTCAAGGCGGAAAACCCGCGGCGGATTTCCAGATGTTCGATAGGAGACCGTTATCAACATTCATATCAGATTCACTATCCAACGTTAGGAGAGCAAGAAAAGAGCGCTTGGTGTGGTCACTTCTGATTAATCAGCTGGACGCGCATCGCAAATTGTAGGCAGAAATCCGCAGTCTGTGTGATCGCGCCCTAATGCTGATTTATGTACATAGATACAGATAGTCAAAAGTCATCAGAATTTCAAATTCTGCTGAAAGTCATCTATCATTTAGCCACAGCAATAGTCAATAACTTAACCATCTTAGTTCCTCCGGTGTAAGATGTGTTTTTCACATTCTCTCTTTTCCACAGAGATCCAAGACTATGACCATCTGGCCCTGGAGGACCTCATCAGCTACAGCTTCCAGGTGGCCAAGGGCATGGAGTTCCTCGCTTCCAGAAAGGTCAGTTGATCTATTATTACTTTAGGGTGCAATGCCAATGCCCATGCCAGTGTATAATGTATATAAGAATGCACAGTCATTGGGTATTAATACAAAGTACTACCTTGCAACATCACATAACTGGTACCAATATCAGCTGTCATGAGTCTATAGTCAATAGTAGTATAACATACCTTAAATGAATTATAATAAAGAAATAATGGACTAATAAAGCAAGTATAGTTATTGCAAAACTATTCAGCATAGCCTAGTTATTTAACTTACTGCATAAACATACTGTTGCTTCCCAGCCAGTATGTTTGTACAGTATGTTAAATAGTATTTCGTTTATAAGTTTGCCATTTCGCTTATCTGTTTAGTTAGTCACAGTGTGTACACATATATTTTTTTAAAGCAATTATGTCCGCATTTAATGCTGAATTAATTGTGAAATTGCAGTGTATTCATCGGGACCTGGCCGCTCGCAACATCCTGCTCTCGGAAAATAACGTGGTGAAAATCTGCGACTTTGGCCTGGCCAGAGACGTCTACAAGGACCCTGACTATGTCCGCAAGGGAGATGTAAGACCCTCCTAACCAACCCAACACCACCCCCTCAAACCATCACCACAACCACCACCACCCCATTCTCTCTCTACAGTCTTTATTTACCTCTTGTACACTTTCTCACACTTCCCACAAATCATTTCTTTAAAAAATATACAGCTGTGAGTGCTGTTGGACATTAACGAGGGTGATAGTAAACACACCCGTCAGATGTTTCCTCATCTGCCCGAAGTGTTGTTTACAAGTGACAGGATTGTTTCTGAAGTAGGCCAAGCGGACGTGGGGAATGTCGGAACATCTGCCTGTTTATCTGACTGACTGCCTGACTGACTTTCTTTGTCACTGACTGTCATACTGGTACTCTTTGTCCGTCTGTCTGACCATTCCAGGCCTGTCTCTCTGTGTCACTGACTGGCATACTCTCTCTCTGTCCATTCCAGGCCCGTCTCCCTCTGAAGTGGATGGCACCGGAGACCATTTTCGACCGCGTCTACACCACGCAGAGTGACGTGTGGTCTTTCGGTGTTCTACTCTGGGAAATCTTCTCTTTGGGTAAATGAAAATAAAGTCCTTTTGGGTGGGGTGCGCACATCCAAAGTCACTTGTTGCAGGTGGCAAACAAAAGTGTCAGAGAGTTAAAGAAGGTAGGTCTGCACACTGCGGAATAAGCTCCAAGAATAAAGTTTATAGAATTAAAAGAGCAACATTTCAATCATTCTAGATCTTCGCCAGGCATTTTTTGAAGCTTATTCCGCAGTGTGCAGGCCTACCTTCTTGAACTAAATGAAAATAAAGACCATGACATCAACATCATAGAGGGCAGGACGCTAGTTCAGTCAGGGAACAGTGTTTAAAGTACTTGATCCACAGGGAAGTGTTGTGAAAGACTGTGTGTAAACTTACGTGACAGATTTACGGTGCACTCTTATCGCAGCTTCTGCTCGGAAGCCACAGTCTGGTAAACAGCAGAACTTGCTCCTAGAACTTACTATATGTACACACTATATTTTGAGGTGGTAATTCAACTCTTAAAGTGATATTATCCTATTTTTGGAAATAAGCTTATTTTACACCTCCCCTTGAGTTAAATAATAGGTTTAACCTTTCTCCTGTACTTTCAACCGTTCTCTAGGTATGTCAGTGCAAATTTTACCTCCAAGCTAGAAGTTAACATTGAGTCCTATGAGCCCAGCTGGCGGCTAACTGGTGTGTGTTTACATGATGTTTTCAAATCGGAATTAGGTTTTATTTTGAATTAAATTGAGTTCATTTGGAATTAAATGTCCCACGTGACTGAGGCCAGTGAGTGTTTAATTCAACTGATCAAAGTGTTTTAACACTAGAGAATTTACTACAAACCCCAACTCCGATGAAGTTGGGACGTTTGGTAAACAGTGAATAAAATCAAAATGCTATCATTTTCAAAACATTCAATCTATTTATTAGATGGAGAATAGTGAAAAGACAACATATTAAGTGTTAAAACCGAGAAAAAATATTGTTTTGGGGGACATATGTACTCATTTCTAATTTGATAAATCCAACACGTCTCAAAAGAGTTGGGACGGGGATCAGTGAAATTTAGTAAACATCCAAATAAGATAAAACAACAAAGAAGACCATTTCAAAATGAATTGTACTGACGGACAATATAGGTGTCCAGGTATAAGATCATCACAGAGAGGCTGAGTCACTCAGAATTAAAGATGCAAAGGGAATAATTACCATAGTTATTACATACATTTTTGAATTCCCTTTGATTTACCACGATTGAGTGTATATAAGACATATTTTTGTTAATAAAATCATTGTATAGGTTCATGACATCATGAAATATATATTGGCTGTAGTCTCACTCTAATTCCTGGAGTGCTAGAGCTATTGAAAATTGACCATATTAAGAATGCTTAATGCATGAAAATGACACAGGGGTTTAACATTCTCCTAAGCACCTGAGCTCACTTGAAATAGACCCAGAAGACATGGGAAACTGTCCTTTGCTTACAGAAGTCAGCAGAAGTTGTAGAAGTCCATTCTTTTTGACAATAATAGAGCATTGCACATCCTGTGCTACAGTGAAAATGGACCATCCAACTTGTGTTAGTGCTAGCTTCAAAAGTCAGCCTCCATGATGGCATGCAGATGCAGTAGTGCATTGGTTAAGATGTTCTTACTCATCTGTAGAGTTAAATACAGTGCTGAATGGTATAAATGGGTTTTAAACAGCATGAAAAGCCACTCATGCATTATATTTTGAAGGGAGATCTTCGATTACTGCCACATATTAAGGTCAAATTGCATTCTCTACTATGTTTTAACAGTTAAGCTCCATCATAAGGACCAGCATGTGATAAAATGGTGGGTTTTTGGTCAAGACCTGTCACACTGTAAGCACTACAGAAAGGAAAACATTGCAAAACATGACAAGGAATACACCCACCATTTAAGCTGGTGAAATCATGTCCAAGATAGGAATTAACACTGTTTTTTATATAAAATCATCTCATCGGTTAATGTATTTAACTGTTAAGTGTTGTATTTTGGTTTTTTTTAGTCTTCCTCGACATTTGCTGCCATTTATTGTCCCCGTCCCAACTCTTTTGAGACGTGTTGGATTTCTCAAATTAGAAATGAGTACATATGTCCCCCAAAACAATATTTTTTCTCGGTTTTAACACTTAATATGTTGTCTTTTCACTATTCTCCATCTAATGAATAGATTGAGTGTTTTGAAAATGATAGCATTTTGATTTTATTCACTGTTTACCAAACGTCCCAACTTCATCGGAGTTGGGGTTAGTACTATGTACAAATGGAAGCTACTTGGTGCGTTTGTTGTGGAGATGTATTCCAAGACTATGAATTTGAACTTGCTATGAATTAACAGATCTCTACAAGAAATCCAAAATACTGTCCATTTAATCTGCTTTATGTGCAGCGCAGTAATCGCTTAACGAATTGAAACATCTTGTACGTTGTGATTGTTATGTAAGCACGCTTATCATTCCTGAGATCTACTTGGTGTAAGGATTAAGGATTAGCATGCAGGTTTAGAGTTGATATGTGTCCTACTTCTCATCAGAAGAACATCATGTCATTGTCACTTATGTACTTTACTACATAACTGTTAAAGAGATGTGACATAAATTGTAACCTGAATGATAAGCGTTTGCTGACCTCTGAATCATCTATTTACACAGGGGCGTCCCCTTACCCTGGAGTGTCCATTGATGAGTCCTTCTGCCGGAGACTCAAGGAGGGAACAAGGATGAGGGCACCTGACTACGCAACACCAGAGATGTAAGGCCGCTCGTACGCTGGCTTTGCACTGTATTGTTTGCCAATGAAATGGCCCATTTAAAAGCTTGTGCCGTCAAGTAGCCGTTCTCGCCTTCTCATAATCCTCATGATGAACTGAATTATTAATGCTAAAGAAAAATGTAGTATAAAGAATGATTATCACAGGCACCATGCAGCTTGTATATGAGTATATGGGTTGATGTTTGTGGTATAATCTATGTAGGCATGTTTCCAGAGTGGCTCCATGTCATTTGCTCTCATAGGCTTCATGGGCTCTTTAAAAACGTATTGCTTGGGTTGGACAGGCTCTTACACACACACACACACACACACACACGCACGCACGCACGCACGCACGCACGCACGCACGCACGCACGCACACACACACACACACACACACACACACACACACACACACACACACACACACACACACAAGCATACAGACCCCCCCCCAACACACACACACACACACACACACACACACACACACACACACACACACACACACACACACACACACACACACACACACACACACACACACACACACACACAAACAATGTCAACTTGTCATGACAATAGCCAAATGACAACTTAATCAAGTTGTGTAATCAAGTGTTTGTAAGCAGTGATGTTTGTAAAACAACGTTCCTGATGAAGTGTTGTGACTGGTCTTCCTCAGATACCAGACCATGCTGGACTGCTGGCTGGACCGGCCCACTGATAGGCCCACCTTCACTGAGCTGGTGGAGCACCTGGGGAACCTCCTGCAAGCCATGGCCCATCAGGTCAGTACTGCACCTGCACACCTGTCTATAAGCACTGTACCCAGTGGTGTAGTCTACTTTTTGTGGTGGGTATACTGTATATTTGACCATTTTTTGAGGTGGGTATACTGTATATATTTGTGGTATTCTAAATAATGGATCAATCAATTTTACGTGGGTTTACTGAAATCCCTGAAATATTGAGGTGGGTATACTGTGTATACCTGCGTTCTACGTAGACTACACCACCGACTGTACCTATAGTGTTATTTCAGCATGAATGACTGTCTTTCAACATAGCTGGACTGCAATGTTATATTAGTTATATATTAGTATTTTATATACTGTACAGTATATTATAATATATTCATATACATAAATATACTATTGAATACAAATCAATAATGGATCAATGTTACTTTCTTATTGCGATCCACTTCATGTGTGTGTGTGTGTTTGTGTTTGTGTGTCCTTACACCGTCCAGGATGGTAAGGACTATATCCCCCTGACGGCCAGTGACCAGGAGGGGGTCCTGGGCTCCGCTCACCCCAGAGGTGCCGTGGGCAGGCCACCTCGAGACGGCCCCACCGCTGGGCACCGCCACTATGACAATGCCCCAGCACCACTAGGGTGGGTACACAAACCTCACGGAGCAAATTATTATTACCTTACATTGTGTTATCACTGAATCATTTCCAATGAATTGTAAGTATAGTTTAAATTGTACTTGTAAATTTGTGCAGTGTCAACGAAAGATTATATTCTATTTACATAGATGAATTAAATTACTTTACATTATGAGGGTCTGTGTCTCTGTGTGTGGGAATATCTGAAGGAGTGATTTGTGCATTTAATGTGACGTTGTCTCCCACACACAGGTACCCTCTACAGGGTGATGAACAAGCCATGTTTGAGGACATTCCACTGGGGCACAGTCTAGTACGGGTAAGACTGACCTCTAATAAAGCTTTCAATTTCGACACGCTATGTAGACGTCTATGTAGCAGCTCTCCATACTGTGCATGATGGAATGGACTGTTGAGTCGTCTGCTGTCCTGTTGCTCCTTCCCCAGGATGGTGAGATTGACAGGGGCATGGGCCTATCAGCAGAGGAGATGAAAAGGCTGGACCCCCATGGCAATCATCATGTCACCTCACGCACACACCTGTTCAGGTGAGATTCCACCTTGCCACCTGTCACTAACCACAGGCTTCAGTTGCAATGGTTGTTAAGGTGAAGAACATGGCGATAAAGTGCAGTTACAATGGGGCATTCAGACTAGGATACCAGGAAGTTTCTTTAGCTAAGTAGAGACACTGAGATATGGCATGCAATGAAGCAGCAGTTGGTTAGACTATTCTGTGCATGTTTGAGGGGGGTTGAGATGAATGAAACACAATTTTGGGATGGTATTTAAGGAGGAGTAATATACTACTTTACATTACCGCAAGGCAATTTTACTGCAATGATCTTAAAATGTACTCCGTTTCAAGGTTAGTCTCGTTGTGTATTTGCAGCCCCATCATCCGTTGCAAGAGCAAAGAATCGCTGGCATCCGAATCGTCCAACCAGACAAGTGGCTACCAGTCCGGGTACCACTCGGATGACGCAGAGAACCCCATCTATGCCAACGAGGAGATGATCCTCAAGAGAGAGGCCATGAGGCGGCCCCTGCCCGCCAAGCCCACGGAGAAGTTTAGCGTCGACGTGCGTTACAGCGCACCGCCTGTTTAGCATCCAGAGTCGCTGGCAACGCAATATGTACAGGTATATGCAGCAATATTTCCAGCAGGACGGAACCAACAAAAGACTGTTCAATTGTGATGGCTTAAGTCTCAGTCACAATCCTGGCCAATCCTGCATCTGGAATGGTGATTTACTTTTTTTGATTGCATCACTTTTGTCAGCAATAATACTGGAAAAAAATCAGTGACAACAACGCCATGCAAGTTTCTCTCGAGGAACGATGTGCCTTTTTTTCTTTGTCTTCCACACACCTAACATGCCTAAGCCACTGGATCTTTCAAAACAAAATGGAAGTGCCTAAGACCCTTTTTAAAAGCCTAGGATCTCAAGATCAGCCTGTCAACCACTGTAACCTGTCACAGAACTGTCGCCTGATATTAGCTTTTTGGACATGAAGGACGAGAGATTGTTCCACAGAATATAATGGGGATTCAGTTACAACTCAAAGTCAAGTCAATGTCCTATTATCATAAGCTAGACCACTGATTCCCTTGGATCCTCTTCATCTGCTAGCATTATGCATTTTGTTGAATGTGGTGCGTTAAGATGTTCAATACCAGCCTTTTGATGTTAAAGCAACACTCAGCAGGTTTTGTCTTGAGTCATCCTGCTTGTTGGAACTTGGAAGGTTTTTATGAATTATGTGAAACTCATGACTTATGGTTTATGGGAAACTTATGGGAAATTCTTGAGCAATAAGCCACTAGAGGCTGTGGGTTCAGAACGGCTAAAGGGGCTGCCTGCAGCACAGGGCAAAGGGGATTGAATCAGCCAATCATAATTAAGAACCAAACACAAAGTTTTAGATAGTGCCTTTCACCCCACCAAAGTTGATGACTTTGGAAACTCCATTTGAAGGTCAAAAAAATACTTAGTGCCGCTTTAAATATCAGCCCTCCAGTCTCCCCCTCAAGTCTGCCACCTGAGCACCAGCTTCTTTGAACTCCCAAGATTTTGGCGCCAACACTGCCATTTTGTCACGACAACTTTGTCCTGTCGCCCTCAGCCTCTTTTGTTTCTCTGTTTTGAGAAGAAGTACATGAAATATTCTACTACTACATGGCAGAGGAGATTGTGAATTTCAAGTGCATTAGCATTTTTTTGATCAATTCTTTTTCTTTCTTGCCAATACCAGTCATTGCTTTTTGTGTGGGGGCCAGGGGGGTGGGGGTATGGGAATGGGAATGGGGGGTGGGCAGCCTTAGAAGTGTAATCGTGTTTGTGCAGAAAACTGGATGACCCCAGGCGCCTATTGCCAGGCCAATGGAGGGAGGTAGGGAGGGAGCCTCCCTCCCACTTCCTGCCACACAGGAAACAGCAAATGGAATGTGAGACAATTGACTGAACAAATGTTTTGTTTTCCCACTTTTTCTCTTGATTGTGTTGAATAGGAGGCACGGGTAGCCCTGGTGTCTCCTTCTGAATCCTCGCGAAAATGACGCAAGGACGCAGGCTTCTCAATTGTACAGTTTATTATTGTTATAAGACTGTTGCCTTTGATAAAGAATGAAGTTTTATCATACTTACTGAATTAATTTTATTATTATTATTATTTGTTATTTACTGCTCTTGTAAGAAATTAACTAGTTTTATAAAAATAAATATATATGCTGCTGATCAAGATGAAGATGCCCTTGCCAGTTTCCTCTCTTCCTCTCTCCCTCTCTCGCTTACTCTCTGTACTGCACTATGTACTCCGTACTCTGTACTCTGTGTGTGTGTATGTGTGCGTGCGTGTGCGTGTGTGTGTGTGTGTGTGTGTGTGTGTGTGTGTGTGTGTGTGTATGTGTGCGTGCGTGTGCGTGTGTGTGACTGTGTGTGTGTGGTATCCTCTGTCTTCCTGTATCTGTACTCTACCGGCCCTGAGTAGACAATGGATTCACTCCAATCCTGTTGTTTAGGGAAGAGTGTGTGTGTGTGTGTGTGTGTGCGTGTGCGTGAGTGTGAGTGAGTGAGTGAATGAGAGAGAGAGAGTGTGTGTGTGTGTGTGTGTGCGTGCGCATGCTCGAGTGTTTATGTGTGCTTATTATGTGCGCAGGCATTACGTGAACCCTGTGAAAACAATGGGTCCCAGCCTTGGGTGTTTTCTTGGGCGCGTACGGTTTAAAATGGACGCCCAGAATAGCACGGTTAGCGTGAGAGAGAGAGGCAGCTCTGTGTTTGCCTGTTTGCCAGTTTGATGCCAGCGTGTGTGCCCAAAGCTCCCAGTGGCAGCGTGCACATTGTGTCCAATGGGGGGAGGAGAAAGGGGGGAGTCGAGGCATCTCACTGAGGCCTGCTGACAACAGCACGACTGGGGGGGACAATGACAGAAACTTTCGAAGGCCGCCTCGTTGTGTAAACTTTCTCAAGGCTTTCTCAATCCTCACATCAAAGAACAATTCACAAAACATTAGCACCAACCGCTGAAGGGGGCACTGTGTGAAACAATGGTTATGTTTACTGTACTTTATGTAACTGTATTGTGAAATCTTGGTAGTCGATAATTTGGGGAACCCATCCGAGTTGTGGAAATTGGAGTAGGTCCCCAGTCACGTGTGTGTGTGTGTGTGTGTGTGTGTGTGTGTGTGTGTGTGTGTGTGTGTGTGTGTGTGTATGTTTAATAAGATACTGCGCTGTAGAAAAACAAGGAAAGTTTGGACCAAATTGTGGACCCCTCCAATCTACCCGTGTTTTTCTCAGTAATTTTGTTGTTACTGCTAAAACTAAGTGCTGAAACATGTCTTGGTGAGGATGAGGGATTGTTTTGGTCTGGGCATATTGAGCCATATTTAGTTAAGGCAGTGGTACTCAACCTTGTTTGGCCAGGGACCCCATACATTTTTTTGTTATGACAAAAACACGACTGAGCTATCTTGTAGGCTTTTTAGCCTGTAGAGATTTTTGAAAGTCTAAGATTGTGTGCTGTGTTTCAATAAGAACATTACTGAGTTATTGTGTTACATTAATTGGTAATATTTATCAGTATTCTTTTTTTATTCACAAGAAGACATTTCAGGTGACCCCAGTTGAATATTGAATTCCAGACTACCCCACAAAAAGCACAAATGAGGCTCGATAAGTCTAGCAGTCAATACAATTCTGTCAATAGAGGTCCCATAATGATTGTGTGTCTGTGTGTGTGTGTGTGTGTGTGTGTGTGTGTGTGTGTGTGTGTGTGTGTGTGTGTGTGTGTGTGTGTGTGTGTGTGTGTGTGTGTGTGTGTGTGTCTGCATACTGTACGTGTATGTGTCTGTATATTTGTCTGCTTGCCTGGGAGTTTCTTGCTAAGCCCATTCCTCTGTTTGTCGGCCTGGTCTCCGGTCGCCTGCTGTGAAAGGTGTCCCGTCTCACGTTATAGTGATGTTTACCATCATTACACATGCTCCACAATTACAGATGGCGGTGTGGCATCAAAGCAAACCCTCTCACTCACTCGTGCTAAACTAGTTGGAGTCAAGACTGCAGGACGTTTCGAGACATGTAATTTCACCTGCCTTTTGTGGCGGAAATTAAAAAGCAAAACATGGGGGCAAAGTGACCTACACAAAGCACAACATCCAGATGTGTAAACAGTAAGGCACACACAAAGACACACATTCACAGACACACTAGCACACCGGCTCACACGCGTGCACACACACACACACACACACACACACAACTCATATCTCTATTACATTACACTTAGCTGACACTTTTATCCAAAGCGACTTACAGTTATCAGTCAAAGTGCCTGGAGCAATGTGGGGTCAGATGCCTTGCTCAAGGGCACTTCAGCTATGGATGGAGGTGTAGGTTGAGGTCAGGGTGGGATTCGAACCTACAACCCTCTGATCTTAAGTCCACCTCCTCAACCATTAGGCCACGGCTGCCCATTAACTGCTAAGTGGAATGCAGCATGTAAGGACGTGTGATGGACTGCAGGTGCTGGTTTATTGCCTTATTTTGGGATGAAATGTTGACAGAATGACCGATACAATATTGGACAGGGGTGGAGACCCTGTCGCCAGACCAAGTGCTCTCATTACATTCTCTCTCTCTCTCTCTCTCTCTCTCTCTCTCTCTCTCTCTCTCTCTCTCTCTCTCTCTCTCTCTCTCTCTCTCTCTCTCTCTCTCTCTCTCTCACACACACACACACACACACACACACACACACACACACACACACACACACACACACAGGTGGTTGGAGGTGAAACCAGCAGCAGCTCTGGTCCGGCAGGACTGGGCAGCCGTCCATGGTCAACAGTCCACAGATGAGAGAGTGGAAGTAGACAGGGACGCACCCAGCGCAGGGGCGAAGACAAACATTCCACCACACCACACCACACCACACCACACCACACCTAGCATTGCAGACCACCTCCAGCAACAAGGGAGAAGGTACGGCCAGTGTTCTGTTGAAATGGGATGCTTCGTCGAAATGAGCTACTCATGGTGTGGTGGTGTAACGTTGGCCCACCGACCATGACCCCAAGCTGGTCCAGGGGCTGTTTGCATGGATGTCACTATGGGGGGAAAAGGTGTTAAAGATTCTAAGGGCCTAAGCACTGACAGCACTGACAGGGGCCCTTAGGAGGCCCCAAAATTCGAATCTTTTGTGTGGCCCATAATTTCTGGCGGTGCTGTGGCGGTTTGTATCTCAGCTTGACAGGTAGGCTACATCAGCAAGCCATCTGTCATCCCATGAAAGTGTTCCTGAGAGAGGGGACTGCTGTTACAGTTTTTTTTTTTTCACAAATCATGTCCACTGATTTGGACAAACTGATAGTGTGTGTAATGGTTTGGTAGCTGTAGCACTTTTTGGCAGCAAATGTTAATTGATGGGCTAAGGTGAGAGGTGGCACAGCACACTGTGGTAAAAGGATTTTTTTTTCAAAAGGTGCCATTGCAGTGAGACAATAGTGAAAATTAGAGGCAAAATCT
>NC_085862.1:33955868-33975868 GCF_034702125.1 Engraulis encrasicolus | reverse complement strand
ATAAATGATCATAGTTCTAACAGGCTGAGGGCACAGCCGGAAAGAAGCAACGTAGACGCGCGCTCACCAGCATAACATCATAGGTGTACTGTTCTCGAGGAGTAATGGACACCTGCTCAGTCAATCAGAAGATGTTCCGTCTGCTCACCACGTGAAATACTTATTGGCCATAAGCAAGACATTTGTGAATACACACCTATGAAATGATTGATTTTGCATAAAATATGTTTTATAAGTTACTTACACAGACATTTAGACATGTTTTAGTGGCTAACATGGGAATCTTTGTTTTTCTTTGATCCTCATTAGCTTTTATAAAGCAGTAGCTATTCTTCCTGGGATCATTCATTTTCACTATACTGACAAATACAAATAGAAGCTACGGAATGACATTGGTCTTGAAATGTCATATACAAAAATACATAAACACTAAATAAATAAATAAATAAATAAATAAATAAATAACACGGACAATATCTAATTGCTTTTCTCATAAAGCATCATTAAGAAATTACAAAACAAAAACAACACAAAAGACAGAGCAAAGAACCAAAAAAGAAAAGTTATCAGTTTTGATGTTCCAACAATATTTGTTTAATTTGTATTTTCATTTCTATTTTGTAGGTCTGCAGCAGCCTCAGTAGCAGTGGCTACCTTTTGCAGCTGCAGTTGAGTGGCAATCTTCTTGTAGCCTCTGCCTGACCTGTGAAGGTCGACGCACATCTGCCTCACTTGTATGCTGTGTTCCTTTGTCTTTCCCATGTTTAAGAGTGGATAAGAGAAATGGCCTCGGTGTCACGTCATATTTACACCCCAGGGAAACAGGAAGTGATGAATTACTAATTAAATGTTCCTACATACTCTGGTAAACTTTGTAAACTACTGTAGAAATGACAGAAATGCTTCAATTATATTTATTTCCTGGGAATTGTTAAGGGTGCCAATAATTGTGGAACAGGTGATTTAATGAAAAAGAATTATTTTTCAGTCAGGGATTTTTTTATTTTCTTACAATTCATTTGAGTTGAAGGCTACATTTTCCTACAATTTTCAGTGTGACAGTATTCTTCTGCAATAAACACTGAATTTATTGTAAGGCTTTTAACACATCTCAACCAGGGGTGCCAATAATTATGGAGGGCACTGTAATTGCTTTGCTTTATAGCTTTAGTATTTTTTCTTTGATTTATTTACCGATATATCATTTGAACCAGTGGCACAGGTACACCTGTATACTGTAGGAAGTAGGTGGTGATCTGTGTAGGCATCTGGGTGATGGGCTTATGTTTTTTTTTTACCAGAGCGAGAGATGCCATGTGTTTGCTCAACTGGAATAATAAATAAACCCCCATCAACTCAAGAACTTTGCCTGGAAATTGGACTTTGTCTTGCCTGCGTACATTACCTGCCCATGGTGGCTGAAGTGTTCCGTTTGATTTAAGTTTAATTTGATTTTGTTTGACAAACGGTCACTACATTGCCCTTCCGAAGGGATTTTTCAAACTTTTCTCCAATGGATTGAGAATTTCACGTTAGCCCTGGCCTAAATTTGTCAAAAGTCATCAACGCATTCAAAAGCAAATGTCAAGTTGTCATGACAAAGACAGCTTCTGCTTACATCACTTTGTTCAACATCAAGTTGTCACTATAAAGACAGCCGGATCAATGGTTGATCAAAGATTGACATGACAATAGCCAAATGATACTTAATTATATATTTATAGCAAGCATGAAATTAATGTGAGGGCATCTCTATTACATCGCAGACAACTCAGAAAAGAGACTTTATGTTCTAAATGATCCCTATTTCCTTCAAAGCAAAATTATGTTTAGGCATGCAGTAACTTATCTATTACAACTAATCATCCTGCCACTTACACGTTTCAAATTGAAGACCATCTTTTCGTTGCAGGCCCTACCCTTTGTTTGCTGGAGTGCAGCTAGCTTACACAAGCGTTTCGAGCTTGTGGGCCCTATAAAGGAGGTGGCCTCGCACTAAATGTTTTTACTGGTTTAGTAAGTACAGATGAGTCATGAAAAGTTCTGCTTGAGGAATAATTTGTTAACTTCTTAAGATTTTTGTTTTGTAAGCGACATGTGTTGGCAACACATCAAATAGACCTAATCATCTTTACATTTTATCATCTTTTACTGGAAGATCAGCTCTGAAAAAAAAATAAGTTATGACTTAACATTATAATATGGAACAGCTGAATATTAATTGGGAAAATTTGGAGTGGCAGGCTAGGCTACCTGTCAATTCAAGACAGTAGAGTGCATTTGTCAACTTTAATAAGTCCTTTGGTAAAAGCAATTATTTGTACAAAGCAGTCACTTGCTGTGGTGAAAAAATAGATGACTGACACATGAGGGAAACATGGATGTGGCCTCAACATCCCCCTCACCTTTCAACTCCCAGGTCTTTATATTACATGCATATGGCATTTTTTCAACATAATTTACAATTGTTTCAATACAGGGTACAGGCCCTATCAATGTGGGGTTAGATGTTTTGCTCAAGGACACTCCAGTCATAGCCTGGTGACCCACCTATAATACTTCACTTCATTCATATTCCTGGTCTGGAGGTTCCTTTCTGGGGAGGGTTTAGTCAGCTAGGGCCAAAACATACCAAGGCGGAACGGAACCGGCACGGGACGAACGCGGTCTTTCGACCGGCGTGTTTTTCTCTGCCTTTCACACTGACAGCATCGGCGTGCGCGCCCAGTCCTGTTCAGAACCCTCTCCACAGCCAAAGCTTGCATTCTACTTTGCCATTCATTTGAATGAGACACCGCCAGTCGCCGGCGTGAAAAATACGCTCGAGTTCTCTTCTCCAAATGCAGCGCGGCGCGGAGCCGGTAAAAAATGCGTCCGTTCCGCGACGCTTTACCACCCTGATGTGTAAGACCCCTAAGCTACCAGGCGGTCATACCAGGCTACTCCAGTCATGGATGAGGGTGTGGGAAACAACACATCTTTTTACTTCTGGTACAAGATTATAAACTGTGACCCACTGTGACCATATCCATTAAGCAGGAAGGGGACAGAGAGACAGAGTGTCACACAGGGAGACACTGAGACAGTGACACACACATAGAAAGAGTTGAGATATGTTGATCTATAGGCTATCTGTTATTCCATCACCCTCCCTGCCCCCTGGTTGAGAGCAGTGTTGGGCAAGTTACTCAAAAACGTATGCATTACTGATTACATGTTACTGTCTTTTCAGAATAATCCCTTACACTGTAATATTACTATATTTAAAATGTAAGGCATTACACTACTTTTGCATTACTTTAGTTACTTTCGCTAAAAGAACTGTCGGCGTAAATATGGATCTGGCAATTTATGACAGTGTAAATCAAATTCATGAGTCATGACTATTTCACCTCTCATCTAGGAGGTGTTTTTGGCAGCTGCAGACTAAAAACTACCAGGTTCAGGAATAGCCTCTTTCTGACCCACCACACTGAATACCACTATAACCCAGGTCATTGTAATGCATTGTAACTTAAGTTATATAGCATTGTAGCTAAGTACTAAATATTACAGATTTTGCCCTGTAATGCCTTACATTACTGCATTACAGCAAAAAGTATTGCATTACAGTAATTCATTTCTTTTGTAATGTATTACCGCCCAACACTGGTTGAGACATTGTACTATTATATTGTTTATAAGGTTAACCATCATGGGAAAACAACCAGGACTTCCAGGATACTGTTTTCACTTGTTCAGAAGAAATGGTAATATTGAAGTTTCTTTTGGCAATATTTGCAAAGAGGGCTGTTTTGACTGTTTTGTTATTAGAACAGGTTTTTAGGACAGGGCAGAACATCCTGTATGACTGCTCCTGGCTATCACTTGTTCCAACTTCTGCCCTCAGGTAGAAGGAACAGGTCCCCATGGACCCGGACCAAAAGACTAGCCAACAGCATATACCATCTGAACACAAGACTTTTGAATTCACACAACTGCTGAGGAAAAAAACTCTCATTACTGCCTAACATTCACTCTACACTGGGTTACTTATTGTAGCTCCTTGTTTATGAGGAGCTGTTTATTTATTTATTCAGTGGAAGGTGTGTGTGTGTGTGTTAGTGTGTGTGTGTGTGTGTGTGTGTGTGTGTGTGTGTGTGTGTGTGTGTGTGTGTGTGTGTGTGTGTGTGTGTGTGTGTGTGTGTGTGTGTGTGTGTGTGTGTGTGTGTGTGTGTTTGGGTGGGTGTGTGTGTGTGTGTGTGTGTGTTTGGGTGGGTGTGTGTGTGTGTGTGTGTGTGTGTGGGGGGGGGGGGGGTCGGATTGGGGGGTGGTTAGTAAGCACTGGTGTCACCTTTAGCTTTGCTGCACTTAAAAATGGGAATCTACTACTGCTACTGAGTGTTGTGCTCCAACCATTCCAGCTTTTTCAAGTGATTAGAATGCAACAGGATGTTTTTTGGAATCGGGGTTGGGAAAGTCTTGTCCTTATTTTTGGACAGGACAGTTTGAGAGGAGAGATGAAAGTAATGGCAGAGAGAGAATAGGGAGGATCGGGAACCAACTTCAGGGCGGGTCGAACCCGGTCTACGGCGTAACAGTCGGTGCCCTTACTCTAGGGTCAAATCCAGACTGGGTGAAATGGTAGGCCTATTTAATTCAGTCATTGTGCTGCTAAATGCTGGAAGCAGCTTCCTGTCCAAATTACAGTAGAACTGCCCCAACAGTATCATGTTTTAAAGGAAACTAAGCAGGCCCGGAGTGGGCCCTGTAATCAGGCCGGGATTTTAATTCACATCTAGGCCACTTTGATATGGAAAATCGCTCACAATGCATTTTATTGGACTCATGTTAAAGTAGATTATGTTGTCAAGTTAACAGAAAACTTTAACTTTACAAAGTCTAGGCTAATTCAAATGGAAACAAATAGGCTATGACAACAAAAAAAGAAAAGCTATATTTGTATTTGAACATGAGTTATTTGACCAATCAAACTGCATTTGCCATCACAAAAAGTTCTCAACAACTTGCTCGTATCTGTGGATGTGAGTGTGGTTTACTGTGGAGTCAGGCTCCATGTTCTGTTTGTCTGATGCTCCACATGCATGGTACTAGTGCAATAGTCCCGTGGTGTTAGGCCCACATGTAGGCTGTCTTGTTAGTCTTGTTCAGGGATGCAAAATGAATTTCAGATTCAATAACAATTGATATCCCCAATACATCTTTTTTCATTCTTATTAAATGTATTTCTTTTAAAATAGGCTACCCATAATAATATTATGGCCATTTTAATGAATGCTACTTTTACAGTAATATGAACAGAAGGCCTATCCAAATCATTGCTTCGTTGCCAAGAACAGTTGACAAATACTGTTGACTTGGAAAAAAAAACAATGACGACACGCCTTTGATGCGCAAAGCTGTTCGATGTCGGGTTGCCTACAAAAGACCGATAGCAGCAAGAAGTCACCCTGCACTTGTAGCCTTGCTTGAGCGTATTCTTGGACGCACACAGAGCCGTAAAGTTAGTAGTAACGCCCGCTGAGATATCATATCAATTTATCCTCCCTCTCACATTCTCGTCGCAACTGTCACCAAACGTTTTATTCACATTTCATTTGCAAACATGCATGCCAAGATTGTCGTTGATCCTCATCCTATTACTTGTGTTACTGGACTTCTTATTGAGCCTCACCTGCGCGCTGCTGTCATGCTACGGAATGTGGCCATTATTGATTCAAAACTTGTCGACGCGTCATGCCTCCAAGGTATACGCACATTGGTTTTTAGTTTTGGACTGAAAGCGAGAACCTCTTTCTCTGTAAACCCAACATTTCCGAGCTGATTGAGTTGCGTCAAGTAACATCCTAATTCCCTCCGACTTTGCAAACTATTGAAGCTTTCAAAAGGTTCATTACAAACCATTCAGATTGTTTATCGCGAGGCATTCCATGCAATGCTTGGGAGGGAGTAATGGCAAGAGCTGTCACTTCACCTTTGCTTTCTTTTATCCTACCTGCGCTTTGATTCATCATTTCGTCTCTCTCTCTCGCTCGCTCTCTTTCCCCTTTTAATCGCGTTTGCTGTTCTTCAAGAATACAAATAGGGTTAAGCACACGCCACGGCGGTTCTCCAGTGCTCGCGCCATGTCTGGGCTCTCAAGGCGCTTCCAAATAACGCCAATTGTCACGAACTTTAAGTATTATTTTAAGAAAGTAAAGATGAGTTGAATTTTAACCCATACAATGTCCTGTTCCTATGCGTTCCTGACTCCTAATTTTTGCTGACTTCTGTTGTGGTAGAGGTAGTAGAAAGGGATGCATTTAATATGGCTATTATTAGGCTACACGCAGATTTACAGAAAGTGCACCTTGCTTCGCGCATTTCGCCGCGCCTCTGCAGGGACTCTTTGGCGCCTAGATGGTTGCACCTTAATAATCTGCTGTGGTGCTGCCGGTGGCTGCGCTGTCATGGTGAATATTTATGCAGACTACAAGTGATCATTGCATGTAGAATAACCTGAGTGAAAAAATACTGAATTTAAAAATATATCCTCATGGTCCAACGGGCCACACCCACATTTTGGGCCGGGAAATGTCCCGATAGTTATAATGGCCACCCCGGCATTGAAACTAAGAACAGCTTTATTTTCATCTGAGAGTTAGTTAGTTATTTACTATCTATAATACAATACAATGTCCTTCTATTCTCTCCTCTCCTTCTCTTTCTTTACTGTTTGAGGCTGGCCAGGGCCCAAGGTACACTTCAAACATGTCCACCAGTAGTACTGCAGGTCCTTTTGGCCCTAAGGCTCCCTAAAGAAACATTAAACATCTTCAGGGGAACTGGAATTGAGTTGTATTGTCCAACTCCACCCACCACACACAAAGACAGGTATATTAACGACAACAGAAGAGCTCAACGACAACAGAAGAGCTCAGGGGAACACACACAAACCTGTCTTATTCCCTGTGTGAGAGAGAGAGAGAGAGAGAGAGAGAGAGAGAGAGAGAGAGAGAGAGAGAGAGAGAGAGAGAGAGAGAGAGAGAGAGAGAGATAGGAGAGAAGATATGCCAGGGGATGGAGAGGAACAAGGGGGAGCTGAAGATGCCGTGGAGGCCATGCGGACGTGTTACCAGGGCTTCGACCCAGCCGCCTACCTCCAGTTCAACTACACGCCACCGCGTGCAGACTTCCAGCGTGCTGACAGCGTCGTGCCCTGGAAACTGGCCTGCCTGCACAGGGCCTTCTCAGAAGGTAGGCAATCGCACATGACCACAAGATACACCACAGGCCCTCACACAACCTCACATAGAGCAGATACACAGAAGGTCAGAAAGTAGCAACAGCCTTGGTCATGGCTGGTTACAATTTCAGTCTCTCTATCCACTCAGGTATTCTTTGGTATGACAACATCACTGTACAGTAGTAGTGTATTGTATTTTTGTATATTTGTTATTGCAAGTATCAGGAAAAAAAGGTGCTTCAGCATCTAATGTTATTCAAAACCAGTTAGTTGAAAGACTGAATGGCTAGTGTCTCGGGAAAACCACTAGACACAGTGACTGCTGTGCAAAGAAACACAGTGACTGCTTCTTCTTCTTCTTCTTCTTCTTCTTCTTCTTCTTCTTCTTAATATTATTGTTTTAGGAGATGTGCGTGGGGAGGTGCTGGTGGACGTGGGTTCGGGCCCCACTCTGTACCAGGTGATGAGTGGCTGTGAGGTGTTTGGCCGTGTGGTGCTCACAGACTTCCTGGAGGCCAATAGGAGAGAGCTGCAGCGCTGGCTGAAGGACGGCAGCAGCAGTCTGGACTGGACGCCTTACCTGGAACACGTCTGCCAACTGGAAGGACGCAGGTGTGTGTGTGCGTGTGTGTGCGTGCCTGTGTGTGTGTGTGCGTGTGTGTATGTGTGTGTGTGTGTGTGTGTCAGCGTTTTCACACCTGGTCCCTTTCAACTGCCTAAGCGAACTCATAAAAGCCTAACATGACCAGAAAGATCAGCAAGTTCTTTATTTAATACACTCACAAAGTCCTTTTGTTGTCGGTTCGCTTTTTGGTCCAGTTAAAGAGGACTGAATTTGGTTCACTTAAAGGGGACCAGGTGTGAAAACCCTATGTGTGTGTGTGTGTGTGTGTGTGTGTGTGTGTGTGTGTGTGTGTGTGTGTGTGTGTGTGTGTGTGTGTGTGTGTGTGTGTGTGTGTGGTGTCAAAGTGGGTGGTGCCTCAAGCACTCTGCGTACTCTGCGTATGTCTAGCAGCGGCCCTGTGGGGTGGGGAAGAACAGGTGGAGGGTGGAGGTGAGGGGGATACCCACCATGCAACAAGCCCACTAAAAAAGACTCATCACTTTCATGTCTATATACTGCACTGATGCCTCAGTTGGCCCAGACCAGGGGTAGACTCTAAAGCATGTTTTGCGTTTGTGTGTGTGTGTGTGTATTTGTGTGTCCACTCAACTTAACCCTGTGCTAATGTACTTTAAAAAAACAACCTAAGCCTACTTGACATTTGCACATATCGCTCTGTATATTTCCTGTGTACTTTGTATCTGGAACTGTTGTATGCTATCATAATGTGCTCGACTGTGAGTGGCTTTTGATCAAACTGTCTACCTCAATGCCTTTTTTTCTGTGCAGTACGGTTTGACTGAGAAGATGACGCACAGCGTTGAAACTAGTCATTAGCATTGCACTACAATAGAACACAAAACAATGGAGTGCTTCAGTGATCTCTGCTCTGGTGTTTTTAAAGTGAACCAGCCTGTGTTTTTTCTGTCCACCACCCTGCTTGCAGCCCCTCAGCCTCCAACGAAAAGGTGGCCCGCCTGCGTGCGGTGGTGAGCGACGTGCTCCCTATCGACATACACCGCGCGTGTCCCCTGGCGCCCGGCTCGCTCCCGCCACAGGGCGCCGACTGCCTGGTGTCCTGCTTCTGCCTGGAGGCCGCGAGCCCGGACGTGGCATCTCTGCAGCAAGCCCTGGTCCACCTGTCCTCCATGCTGCGTCCGGGGGGTCACCTGCTGCTGATCGGGGCCCTGGGGGAGAGCTACTACCTGGGGGCGACAGACCTGCACATTCCCGTGGTGGTCCTGGACGAGGCCGAGGTTGGTTGGTTTGTTTGTTTGTTTGGAGACACTTTATTTTAGGGTTCACATGTCTGACACATGCCTAATTAGTTTGCCTAATGACTTAGTTACAAGACATGTGTTAGGGGGCCTACTGTAGGTCTTTATGTAAGGAATAATGTCAGACGAGGTGTCCAATGGAAATCAAGGGAAATAATGGCCGAGGCGGAGCGTTCTAACAGGCCGACGGCACAGCCGGAAAGAAGCAGCTTAGACGCACGCTCGCCAGCATGACATCATAGGTGTACTGTTCTCGGGAAGTAATGGACACCTGCTCAGTCAATCAGAAGATGTTCCGTCTGCTCACCGGGTGATAACATGATTACGGTATATCAATAGTGAAATACTTATTGGCCATAAGCAAGACATTTGTGAATACACACCTATGAAATGATTGATTTTGCATAAAATATGTTTTATAAGTTACTTACACAGACATTTAGACATGTTTTAGTGGCTAACATGGGAATCTTTGTTTTTCTTTGATCCTCATTAGCTTTTATAAAGCAGTAGCTATTCTTCCTGGGATCATTCATTTTCACTATACTGACAAATACAAATAGAAGCTACGGAATGACATTGGTCTTGAAATGTCATATACAAAAATACATAAACACTAAATAAATAAATAAATAAATAAATAAATAAATAACACAGACAATATCTAATTGCTTTTCTCATAAAGCATCATTAAGAAATTACAAAACAAAAACAACACAAAAGACAGAGCAAAGAACCAAAAAAGAAAAGTTATCTGTTTTGATGTTCCAACAATATTTGTTTAATTTGTATTTTCATTTCTATTTTGTAGGTCTGCAGCAGCCTCAGTAGCAGTGGCTACCTTTTGCAGCAGCTCAGCATCTACAGGCTGCCCTCGGACATGAGCGTTGGTGTGGATGATGTCACCGGGGTCTTCTTTGCCAAAGCCAGGAAGCAGCAGTAGCCATAGCGAAATTTTAAAGCGTAGCTCACCAACCATTTTCTGTCCACTTCTCAACCATTTTCTGTCCACATCTTCAACTGTCCTGCCATAATAAAGGCAGATAGTCCCAAATCATGCTCACATTACTCTAAAAGTCATACAACACCTAAACAATACATTTTAGCAAGGAAACCCATAGCTGCCTCCTGACATGAGTGTTGGCATGGACATTGTCACCGTCTTCTTCGTCTAAGCTAGGAAACCACTAGCCGTAACAAAATACTGAAGAAAAGCTCGGGTCATAGAACACCTAAATGATAATGCAGATAAAAAGCCATGAAACCATAGCCATGTCTACATTTCCACTACTTCAAATAAACTGTATCCATTTGTCTACCCTTCATGACACATAAAGTCTGTTTTGACCTTAACTGTCCGTTTGTGTGTTTATCCGTTTGTGTGTCCACCTGCAGTGTTTTGAGTCGCCTGCGAGTGGTGCCAAAACACACAACATCATGAACATCTAGCTTTTGGCCTACTAGGTAGATTGCTGATGACTCTTGTTTACAATAAGCTATGACAAATAGGCCTACATGGTGGAGATGAGACCAGTGGGATTTACAACATATTGTATTAGATAATAGGCTATAAACTACATATGCAATTCCCAAGAAGTACACAATGAATGCAAAGCATGCATTTTAAGTTAACCCATAGATTTCCATGCCACGTTTTGGTGCTTTGGTGGTATGGACATTTTAACTCACCAGAAATGAAACCCCATTGAAAATGAGTGGGGTTGTATTTCTGGTGAGTTAGAATTAAACTGGTGAGTTACCACCAAAACATGGCATGGAAATCTACAGGGCATATTGAAGAGAGAAGTGTGGGTCACCAGATCAAACAAACAAAAACAGCTGACAGCAAAGCAGCAAGGATATCTGGGCTTCCATAACTCCCATGCAATGCCTCTGCCATTGACTTCAATGTTAAACGCATCATGGCAGTGATTAAGACAAAAAAAGTCCTAACCAAGTATTGGACATTGGCGTTTTATGTAGAAAATACCACATTTCAACTGATTTGATGTGACTCGAATTTTTCTTTTTTTTCTGAAGAAAATTCTTTGTATTACCAGTGCATGTAAAGAAATTGACAATAAAACCTACTTGACTTGACTTGAAAAATGGTGATTTTATTACAATATTCTAATACTGTAATGTGAATTCATCAATTCAATGTTTTTTAGGAGCGGGAAGGCCAAAATATGTAAAAATAAACTATTTAATAGTTCAAAATGTGGAAAATGCATCTATACAATCCATGAAAGTTAAACATTATTGATGGAATTATGGAAATAAATAAACTTCTTCATGATATTCTAATTAGGATCTGTGTAAAATCTTGTGTGAAATGCTATGAACTGGAAAGACTATAATCAACAGAAATGATTTGGTCAGGTACATCCAGATGTGTTTTATTCTTTTTAAATGTATTTATCTATTAATTAAAAAATGTAAATATGTATTTATTCATTTTATAAAAGATGTCAGCAGTGTACTGCAGAGTATGCTGTGGTCTCTTGTCTAGCTCCATACAGTGAATACCATCAAGAAGCATTCTTACGAAACATCTTTTGATATTCAATCAAGAAGAACAAGAGCAGTCAAAGATAGCAGATATAAAGATCAATAATGACTTTCTCCAAGTCTTGAACTGAGACATTGCAAGATATACTGTGTAACTCAGGGGTGGAGAACCTTTTTCATTCGATGGGCCACTTCAAATTCATCCGAGGGCTGTAAAAGTCCTCAGAGAGCCGTACTATGACCACAAACCAGGATTTCCCCCTGCACTTTAGGCCTATATTGAGCACTGAAGTAAATGATAGATGTCCGCAACACTGTTAATGCTCCCAGTGATTTATTTGCACAACGTTTCTGACCTTCGTCCTTTTTCAAGTGCAACAATATATTGAAGGCAGCCATCTTAAGAGCAGACCCCACCTTCTCTAGGTCCCCTGGATTGAACATAATTCTTGGGTTGCAGCTGACGTCATAGTGCTGCCCCCTGGTGGTGATCTACCGCTGCTGGTGGACAACCTGGGCTTGGAGCCATTGAAACCCATTCAAAACTTCATTTTTTCGATCTGACACAGAATATTTTTAATTAGACCTAAAGACACACCATGGGACTTGTTTAAAAGCTGAACCTCAGCGTTCCATAACTGAAAGCGGTATTTTCCTAGCATCTACCAATCCGAAGGTAGCCCACTTTAAGTGCGGAATTACTTTTCTAAAGATAGCGTTTTGTTTCCTTGGAAACGGACGCGGTTTATGTGTTACGCATACGCTATTTGACTCAGTATTGCACTATTATCATAGCCTTTCTACCTATAGCCGTCCCACAGGCTATTCGCCCCATTATACAAAATTTGGCCGCAGTTCAATGGATTTGCATTAGGGGCGCTGTTCAGACAGAGCAGATTGGGGTTCCCCTATTGGGCTGGGGCTAATCGCCCACAATAAGTCCTCCCTAGCAGCTGAAACCTGGACATATTACGGTCGTCTCTGACTGCAAATTAAACATTAAAATTTAAAACACAGTAACCTAGGAGTTATATCCGTCTAGTTTCTTACAGCTTCGACATTTGTGAGTCAGTCTTCACTAGCTTCTAGCTAAGGAAATGACGACATCCAATTGGTGAATGGGGAACTAAACCGGATGCTAACGTCGGCGAGACGTAGCCTAGCCACAAGCTAACTGACAAACGTGAGGCCAACAACTCGGCCGATCGTGATGTACGCCACAAATAGACCAATCGACCTCATATTTAGACACTACAATGTTGATTTCTGCCTTCGATTTTCATCAGTTAAGAAATCTAGCGTCGGATTAACACATTTTTAAGGTAGTAAAGCGAGTTGGCGCCATGTTTGTTTTCCAGAATCACCCGGGTAGAGAGCTCACGTGCAGCATTCTGGGTAATTGAGTTTCACATTATTCATGCACAAAATGCGTGTTTTTAAAAAAATGCAATGAGTTTAAAAAATCAAACCAAATGCCATTTGGAAGGGCAATTTACACTTCCTTTAGGAAAACTAAAATGAAAACCGGTGACCTTCCATATCGGACACATCAGTTGCGTCTATTGTGGAGCTTCATAGGACCCCCATTCATTCTGACGGCTCTCCTCTGCTTGAACATCGCCGCCCCGTGGACAGTACCACCCGGAAGAAGCTTCCAGTTTGGCCTCTCCTCTATAAATCCTCTCTGATGTTATGGATGAATTTCTAATCTTGACATTCTAATGGACAATCTGTGCGAGTTTCAAAATGCGTTTTTATGTAACATGGGAGTAAAATGTGTTAACAGTACGCCCGTCTGGGATTTGTTAGCTAGTCCGCTAGTTAGCTAGCAAGTAAGTAATAGATATTACAGGGCTCTCAAGTTTTGAAGATTGTTTGGAGTGAGATTTAATTTAAAAATCATCACCCAGCTAGTTAAAAAGTTTGATTAGACCAAATAGACTATGTATTCAATATGCTTAATCCTAACCAGTGCTCGAGTTGTACAATAGCCTATAAGCAGCTGGGGATGGTCAGAAATTGATTCTAATTATTGGTGGTTTGGGGGTTTCTCCCCCGAGACATTTTTGAAAATGTAGTTGTTGAAAGTGCAATTTTAACACAATGTGAAGAAGGGATGTGTATTTTATAGGGAGGTGATTTTAGACAATGTTCATTGTGGGGGGATAGCCTGAAATAGGCTACCTGTAGGCATATGTTCTTTATTGTGCATTGACATGATCAGCCCAAATTAAAATAAAATCCAATCACTTTTTTTAGGCATCAGGCCCAAATAATACTCCTTTTCATTCAATACCATGATATCTCCAGCACTATTGGTTGCCCCTGACTTCTTTAGCCTACTTGCCCTCTCTTCTACCACTACCTCTGCATTCCTCCATTCTGTCTAATATTTGACCACCTCCCACTCCTCTTGACTCCACGTTCAATCATGTTTGGGAGGGATGATCATCAAACAATCAGCTGAGGTTATAGCCTAGCTAACGTTGTTGCTTTCTTTTAACGTCCCTGTCAAGGCTACATGGGCTGGAAATATTGGTATAAGGAGTAAAAACAGTAGCCTAACTAATACAAGTCTCATATTTTCACCTGTATGAAGTTATCACCTGATGGTCCTGGCTCCTGCGTCTCCAGTTCGCCTACTTGCAATTCGTAAATTTTACAGTTCTCTCTGAACTCTGCTGCGCGCGCTATTGGATGAAACTCTAATCCACTGCTCTGATCTGCCCGACAACCGAACAATCTATTTTCTGATTGGCTGAATAGCGTGGTAACTAGTCTGAACACAGAAGCGCTGTTACCTATTTCTGACGCGTCTGTGGATAGGTTGGATGAATTAATGTGCGCCGATTGTATAAGTTATCAAAACTTCAGAGTGTGAAATACCATGTGTGGAATGTCAGAGTGTGAACTCGCTCAAATGAGTGTGTCACACTCTCAAAGAGTGAGACTTGAGAGCCCTGAATATTATAATCGATATGTCTCAATGGCCCAAGCATAAACAAAGAAACACCAGGATTTGGATGTTTAATATCAGCAATTTGTCAAAGCAAAACATTCTGAAAACATTCACAGAACCAGTTCATTATATCCACAGCCTTGAGTGTCGGCAAATCTTTCCACTTTTGACATGATGTAGTGTAGAGACCTAGCACTTGCTATTCTAGCTAACTAGCGGGCCAGCTAGTTTAACAAATCCCAGACGGGATGTAAACACATTTACTCCCATATCACATAAAAACACATTATGAAATTCGCATAGATTGTCCATTAACATGTCAAGATTAGAAATTCATCCATAATAGTGCAATACCGAGTCAAATAGCGTATGCGTAACACATAAACCGCGTCCGTTTCCAAGGAAACAAAACTCTATCTTTAGAAAAGTAATTCCGCATTTAAAGTGGGCTACCTTCGGATTGGTAGATGCTAGGAAAATACCGCTTTCAGTTATGGAAAGCTGAGGTTCTCAGCTTTTAAACAAGTCCAATGGTGTGTCTTTAGGTCTAATTAAAAATATTCTGTGTCAGATCGAAAAAATGAAGTTTTGAATGGTTTTCAATGGCTCCAAGCCCAGGTTGTCCACCATTTCAAATTCGCGCGCTCCCGTGATGGGGCATTCTGACGTAACTGCAACCCAAGAATTGTATTGCAAATGTATTTTCTAAGATTCCATTACAAAATATGTCATATTTCATGTGAAGCTGCAAAACATTAAAATTACATTGGGGTGCGGATAAAACACCGTCAAGGGCCGCAAATGGACCTCCAGACATAGGTTCCCCACCTCTGGTTAACTGATATATGACAATGGAAACATTCCACACAGACAACAGATAGACATAGATATCGTCTAGAAACAGCTTACTGATTGGCAGGGTGGTTATTAAAAACAGAACTTTCACTAATGGGGAGCCTGAGGTGACAGACACAGTGACACCGTCCTCCTCACGTGTGTGTGTGTGTGTGTGTGTGTGTGTGTGTGTGTGTGTGTGCGTGTGCGTGTGCGTGTGCGTGTGCGTGTGTGTGTGTGTGTGTGTGTGTGTGTGTGTGTGTCAGACTAGACAGACAGACAGACAGACAGAATATAATAGTAGCCTATACAGAAATGACTTTATTACGTTTTGTGCACTCATCGCGATGTAAACCCCCAGAGTATTTCTCAAAGTGAAGTGTCCTAGCCTTGCAAGGACGAGTAACGACCATTTTATTAAGGTGTATCCAAACTCAGAGCTAGTTATTGGATACTCTTTGGTGAAATCGACGAAAAATGGGCGTTACTCGTCCTAGCAAGGCTAAAACACTTCACTTTGAGAAACACCCAGAGCTCTTCCCAGCCGGGAAAACACCTGCATGGCTTTGGCAAATCCTCAGCAGGAAAGGTTTAACCAACCATTTTGTCATCCCTGCATTCATACGTCCTCCCCCTCAATCTTATAATGACTATTTTGCCTGCATGAGTGATCCCAACGCATCTCAGGTATGCTCCACACTTCATTGGTTCGCTGAGGTGTATTTAGAGGAGGGGAAAATGAGTTATGGCATGTGACATGGGAATTTCTCTCCTGTCCCTTCCCATTTGCAGATGGAATTGGCACGCTTAGGGCAGGGCTGGACTGGGATCATAAAGAGACCTAGGCATCTTCACCAGAGGGAGTAGAGAGAGAGAGGTTCCATTGGCCCATTGTTTCCGGGTTCTATTATTGGGGAGGAAATCCCCCTTTAGGCAGACCTAGGCAGACCTGAGGACTGTTCTATTCAATGCTAGGAGCATTACGACACGCCCCTTTAGGCAGACCGGAACCTGGTCACGTTAGGTGCCCATAGAAACCTATTATGTTGGCATATCTCTATACTTAAAGAATCTCTGTCTTCACTCATGCCTCCTCTACATTGTGGGGCAGTTTCTTTTAAAAAAAAAAGGCAACAGCATTGGACCCTATGGACTGTCGACTCTCACTGGGAAATGCCCTGTAGATTGCCAGTCCAGGCCTGCGCTTGGGTGTTGCAGCATACCTGCTGGGAAGTAAAAGCTTCTGTACCCGTGCTTTGATGTGCACTTGACTGGATAGGCGTGAAATTATGGACCATAGAAATCCTTAGGCTACAGCTCATTTGACACCAATTGGGCTGGTACAAAGTAGTTCCCTTAACAAATTCGTTGGCACGCAACCACACCACACTCTTGTGGGGAAGTTTACATGTTGGTGGAATTTTGGAAGCATGCAGTTTTCAGATTTGCGTCGTTGAAATCTCCTGCGACGATTGTGAAGGCATCTGGGTGTGCATCTTGTTGTTCACTGACGGCCCAATACAGCTCATTCAGTGTCGCGCTTCTGTCGCTGTTGTTGTTGCTGGGGGCAATATAAACCGTGACTAGTGAAATCGCAATTATGAAAAGCACAATGTTTTAGGGAGTTGGAGGAAGAAGTAACTTTAATAGTAGTAGTAGAATAGTAATAGTAAAGCAGAGAAAAGGAGTTGTAATTTTGTATCCTCATTGGTTACAGTGTGAATGCTCAGGGGTGAATTTCTGAAAACCAAAGTTGCTTACTACATTAGCTACTTTGTTGTTTTCAATGCATTTTCCCATTGGCAACTACCGAAGTTGCTAACAGGCTAACAACTTCTCTTTTGAGAAACTCACCCCAGTTTTGTATATCTGATCTCTATAGCTGCAGTACTGAATAAGGTTGACAGGAGGCAGCACAGTGCTGTAGGATGAAAAACGACAGTCTAAATCTGCGCTGTCAGACCCACTGAGGAACACAGAGGAACACATGCACACAGATACAGACACACACATGCAAGCACACACATAAGCACGCAGGCATGCGCACGCAGGCATGCACACACAGGCCTGCACGCATGCACACACACACACCTTCTCCTGCATGCATGCATGCATACACACATTTACGATGCAACTTATAGGCTGTTGACAGTTCTGTATTTGGAGTGCCTCCTCAGGTACTCTAGGAGCAGTAACCAGGCCTCCCTCATTTCTTCCAGCAGGCCTCTCTGCCCCACGGCATACTGTAACAAAGCCAACACTGGCGGCTGCCTCAGCTATTCCTGCGGTGCTTTTCCTAAGCACGTCTCTAAGTATGCAACTACAACCACTCAGCAAACAAGCACACTGACCAGACATTGTCAGTTAATATGCTAATGAGAACATGTGTTGACATGTAGAATGTTAAAGTAGGTTATTGTTTTCTTTTGGGTTTTATTACAGAGAGAGAGAGATTGAGAAAGATATTCTCACCACACACCTGAGATAAGAGAAAAATATGTACAAACACATCTGTGGTTTCTAATTCCACTACCCCCTTTTGGTAAACAGATGATAGCCTACTTTAAATTAGTTGTGCATACAGGGTTCAGGGGCCAAGTCATCATTACTACTACAAAGGTGCAATTTAGTGGAAATACAACATTAAAAAGAAAAATGCAGGACAACATAATCTGTATTTGGCCCTGCCGTGGCCTAACGGTAGGGCACTGAGTCGCCGCCGGCGACCCGGGTTCAATTCCGGCCCGGTCATTTGCCGATCCCTCCCAGTCTCTCTCCCCACTCTCTCCTGTCTCTCCCCCACTACCCTGTCATAAATAAAGGCAAAAAAGCCCTAAAAGTATTTTTTAAAGCATAATCTGTATTTGAGTCTCATAATCTTCACTTAAGTGGTGCAGGTGTCTTGTAACTGCTTTCCGCTATTCTGATATTGCAACCCAACCGATATTTCCGAGTGCTGCTTGCTTGAGCGGTGTGGACTTCTAATTCCAGGTAACAGCAGTCTGGCTGTCAGCTTCCTGGAGCAGGAGCGAGGCTGTCTCTATAATGATCAACCTAATCATAATTCATGAGCAATTCTGCGTATGGGCCTAATGCATTTATCCAATGAAAAGGCAAGCGCTTTCAGCATCTGTGGGGAAAACAATATCATAATGACATCACGGAATTAGGCGAGGATAGGTGGAATAGCGGGGCCAGGTTTCAGATCAATACGATTAGCGTGCTGGGAATCTATGACAAATCAGCCCCTAACTGGATTGGGTATGAAAGGCAAGCCGCACGTGTGGGGAGAAGGGATGAAATGCTTTTTGATGCTGACAAACGCTGCCCTCCTCCTCCTCCATGCCTCTGAGAGGGCAGTGGAGGCTGAGGCTGCCCAGCTCGGTCGTTAGATCAGTGGGGGAGAAGATGTGGTCAGGGCAGGCCCACAACAACAGCAGAAGTGATTCAGTGGTAAACCAAACAGCTGAGCTTGGCACAGGGCTGGCCGTAGGGCGTAGGCAGACAACAAGGCGGTCGCTTAGTGCATCAAATGTCTTTGGGGCGGCATAAAAGCAGCAGAAAGTATGCCACAGAATTAGGACATCAAGTTGGACTGACACATCAAACTGTGCATTGACAATGATTATTCATGGGCACTCAGTGTACTCAGCGGAGGTCAATCCGGTGTATGGTGTATGGTGTTTCTGTATGTTTACCCATGACATTTTCTAAATGCACAAAGAGGAAAGTGGGTACATGCCTAGGGTACAAAGCTAGAACCGGCCCTGTCAGGGCATTACTGTATGTAGGCTACATGAGGGTTGGGGTTGGGGTGTGCTCCAAGTCTCTGTCCCAAGTCACTGTTGTTTGGATAAAAGTGCCTGCTAAGCATAACGCAATGCAACAACGTAAGAGTCACTTTTCATTTTTTGGCCATATTTCTGGTGTGATATGGTAGAAGTCCTGTTGTGAGGGAAGGAGATGTGGCCAGGCCCACGACAATACCCCAGTTGATTCAGTGCAGTGGTAAACCAAACAGCTTCACTCACATCAGTGGGGGTTGCATCTAAATGCAGGCCTACTTTTAACCAATTGAAGAGTTCAGATCTAAACCCCCTAACTCCATTTCTGAAGACCTGCCCTTCTCCCGTTGTTGTTTTGGTTTACATTCATGTACTTGATAATACATATAAATAGTTATATTACATAAATACAATTTTAAAAATATGCAATTTTGATAGCTTTGTATTTAATAAAAATGAATTAAGATTATTTTCTGAAATGGCACTTAGGGGTTTTTGCATCTGAACTCTTCAATTTCTCCATATTTACAGTACGGTGTGGTGGGACTTTGTTTTGAGCATTGTTCTGCTGTTTAATTTGGTGAGAAAGCCATAGTGGTTGCATGCAGATCACGTGTTGCGGCTGAATAATTTGGTGGCTTTTCAACCCCTGAAGGCTGGATAAGGCAGTTAAATAATCCTCATTAATTCGAGGCAAAGCTGTACTTAAATCACCCACATTGTGCTGTGTGGTATGGCTTTCTGAAAGAAACAGTAAGGCGTATTATGTTTCTTTGTTGTGGCAACATTGGATTTGTTGCAGACC
>NC_085862.1:33943368-33948368 GCF_034702125.1 Engraulis encrasicolus | reverse complement strand
CCATGTGTGTCATTTAGTATGAATGGCAAATGTGCTGAATTAGAGATATGGGGGTTGGAGGTTCGAACCCCAGTCGAAGCCATGTTGATTTTCAAAATGATATCATATGCAGTGTTCCTTATCCAACTTCAAATATCATGTATTGTATGTCATTTAATATCAATGGCAAAGGGGTTGGATTACAGATATGGAGGTTGTGAGTTCTAATCCCGCTCGAAGCCATGTTGATTTTCAAAATTATATCATATGCAGTGTTCCTTAGCCAACTTAAAATACCATGTATGTCATTTAGTATATCCCCAAAGCGCAGAGCTACAACACCTTCAAGATGGCTGAATCCAAGATGGCAGAATTGTTTGGCCCATAACTTCTGACTGGGTGGATGGAGTTTTTCCAAGATTTCTTTTAGCTTTGTTTTCTCAATAGTACTTTGTTTCATCTCTGCCCCAAAAGGCAAGCCCGCTTCCAGCATTTTCTGTGAGAATGCATTTCTAGTTATTATTGGTTCTCTTGTGCAGGGGCAGTAAAAATAGAAAATGGATCTCCTCCAAGGCCTTTCGAGATAGAGACACCGTTCAAACACACTAAAACGACCGGCTCGGCTTGGAGATCGCGTACAGTTATAGGCTTCTCCATGTCTCTTGTCGTTTTCCCGTTTTTGGCGATTTTGTGAAAGCCTGGGTCTCCATTGAAAACTATGGTGGAACCTTCATGAACCAAAGTTCCACCACTCTAGAGATTAGAGTGTAGGAGGCTTTTTCGGTCATAAAACATCAACACTTTCACCTAGAAGTTTAGTTGACGCGTTGTTAGCGAGCTCTATGGGATGTCTCCAAATTGTGAAAGTTTCATCTCCCAACTCCCAATACTTTTTAAATGGCAGGTTTGTAAAAAAAACAGGCCTGGCTCTATGGAGAATCCCATTCTTTCGAAAAGTGCATTTTTCAAGAGATCAGCGCATGTCCCACACGGAGGTCCATTTGTGCCTGAACCCTTTCACCTATAAACTTCATTCAAAGACTGTTAGAGAGATCACAAGCATGACTCCGATCTGTGAAAAGGACACGTGCCAACTCCTTTTAGTTTTTTTACAACGATGTTGTAAAGACAAAAATCTCATTCTCATTTTCTCCCCAGTTTAGAGCTCAATACTAACTGTCTTTCAGTCAATCACAACAGGTGCAGCCAGTGAAGTGTTCCATTTCAACTGTCACTGTCTCAAGATTCTATTCTTAACGAGCAGGTGCGAGCAAGCATTCTAGAAGTCTATTGTTCAGCTCTGCAATGCAATGTAATATAGTCTTGCTGGACTATGCATGACAATTAGCTGCTTGGCTTAGTGGTAATGCATGCCGCTGCATTAGAGATATGGAGGTTGAGGGTTCGAATCCCACCTGAAGCCATGTTGATTTTCTAAATTATATCATATGCAGCGTTCCTTGGCTGACTTAAAATGCCATGTATATCATTTAGTATGGATGGCAAATGTGCTGAATTACAGATATTGAGGTTGGGGGTTCGAAACCCAGTCAAAGCCATGTTGATTTTCAAAATTATATCATATGCAGTTTTCCTTGGCCAACTTAAAATGCCATGTATGTCATTTAGTATGCATGGCAAATGTGCTGGATTACAGATATGGAGGTTGGGGGTTCGAATCCCAGTCAAAGCCATGTTGATTTTCAAAATTATATCATATGCAGTGTTCCTTGGCCAACTTAAAATGCCATGTATATCATTTAGTATGAATGGCAAATGTGCTGAATTAGGGATATGGGGGTTGGAGGTTCGAACCCCAGTCGAAGCCATGTTGATTTTCAAAATGATATCATATGCAGTGTTCCTTAGCCAACTTCAAATATCGTGTATTGTATGTCATTTAATATCAATGGCAAAGGGGTTGGATTACAGATATGGAGGTTGTGAGTTCTAATCCCGCTCGAAGCCATGTTGATTTTCAAAATTATATCATATGCAGTGTTCCTTAGCCAACTTAAAATACCATCTATGTCATTTAGTATATCCCCAAAACGCAGAGCTACAACACTTTCAAGATGGCTGAATCCAAGATGGCTGAATTGTTTGGCCCATAACTTCTGACTGGGTGGATGGAGTTTTCCAAGATTTCTTTTAGCTTTGTTTTCTCAATAGTACTTTGTTTCATCTCTGCCCCAAAAGGCAAGCCCGCTTCCAGCATTTTCTGTGAGAATGCATTTCTAGTTGTCTTTTATTGTCTTTTTCTTTTGTCTCAGTGTATATATCTTTGTGCTGGGCAAGAACGTAGAAAGTAATTTTGCCATTAGTACAATGAGATTAATCTCTCTTCATGGTATACAACAGAGTATAGTAGAAGTATAAAAGATTCACTAATAGAAAGTTTTAAAAAGAACCCACTGGGCTATAATGGACACTTGTGGTGCATGTACACAAAATGCGACCTACGCTACCAGAGCGACAGAAGTCAATTTTTTCCTCTGTGGAGGCTGGGTGAATAAAACGACCTAAGTAAATTCGCCGTGAGCGAAGCGACCTGGCCAACAAGAGCAAATTTTAACAATTAAAAATCAGCTAATATTGTGGTAATGAGCTATGACGCGCTTCGGCGAAAACCAATTGGAATGTTTACATCGCTGAATGTCCCAGGCTGACAAGTCAGAGCTGCTATATGATTAGCCAAATCCAACATGTCAATCTCACGTCCAGAGCGTATACAGCAAAGTTTCTTCAGCAACCTCGGCCACTCGGTAGCTTGATGGGTCGTTTCTGGCGTATACACACAAGCTTAAGAGAGCAGACAGACAGACAGACTGAGAGTTCACAGATAACACAGACTTTGGTCCAAGTGTCCAATTAAGCAGACAGGCCGACAGCAGATGAAGATAACACAGACTTTAAGTCCAAGTGCCCAGCAGCATACTGAGTGGTGGAATGTCAGTGCATAGACAAGGTGTCCAATTGAGCCCAAGTGGCGAGGAGCATTTCAAATGTGTACAGACACTTTTTTATATTAGTCCTTGTAATTCTGGAGGTCACTAGTAGGCTTGTGTAACTGAACAGTTTTTTTGTAGCCTGTCATTAAAACCTTATTGTACTCAGTCCACAAGAGAAGCAAATGAATATACTTAGACTGTTATTATGAATGTCTGTGTCGATCAAATTATTTTAAAAAATAAACTAACCTTCTATTTATATCTGAGCAGCAGCAGCAGCGGACTTTCTGTTTGACAGCTTCGTGGAGTTCTGTTCTTTCAGGATGTTATTGTGAAAACTTTGGTTCCCATCTAGGAGGGTTAGGGTTGGAATTGGTATTTGTAGACCAGCTGTGGTGTTATGCACAATGATTTATCATGTTACTACTTTGTTGGTTTTTAATCCATCGGTCGGAAGGCAGTGGAGCTAGCTACTACAAGTCTCTGGCGATTCCCTCTTGACGTGAGTTGATAACATTCCAAGAGCAATGTAAATTTCCGCTGCTACTTCCAAGAGCAAGGTAAAATTCCACTGCTACTGTAAAATTCCACTGCTACTGAGAAAAAAATAGTCATTTTATACAAGTTTATTCTTGGCAAAGTCAGTGCGAAAAAATGTGTAACTGCTTTTGGTTGAGTTGTGGAGAAGCATTCCAAAAATGGCCCTGTTTTTCTTTTGCTTTTGTGGTTGAATCAGCTAATTTGACAGCAACAAGTGATCATTTGATGGTCCACCAACAAATGCAATAAATTTGATTAGATTTGATTAGATGTGGATACAGTCAATAGACAAAGAGGTTTAGAAAGAGGGGAGAAAGAGAGAGAGAGAGAGAGAGAGAGAGAGAGAGAGAGAGAGAGAGAGAGAGAGAGAGAGAGAGAGAGAGAGAGAGAGAGAGAGAGAGAGAGAGAGGGCGAGCGAGCGAGCGAGCGAGCGTGTGTATACGGTATGTGCATGTGTGCATACTTGTATGCATGCATGCATTACGCATGCATGCATCTCAAGTCATGCTGTTGATATGTCGTATCTAAATGCTCTTTGGTTGTGTTCAGTGACTCTGGTCAGTCAGACTGTTCATCAGAAACCGGTTTGCTTTTTGGAGGTTTTGCATGTGATGTAGATCCATCTGTGAACTCTGTTAGGACTTAGTCTATGTGGACTCAGATGACTTAACATCATGCGTCACCTCACTTATGCCACTGTGGTTTGGGTTTGGTCTGTTTGTGGTCCTTGCAGCTAATTTGTCTCTGTGGACGTCCAATAACTCTTCATGACTTAACATCTCCCATGTCATCACATCACAATGTGTGGAGTCATCTTTCCTTATCTTTCTAGAATATTGGAACCTTTTATCTCAATGTCTCACTACTTCTCTATAGTTTAGGAGTGGGTCTTTAAATAACAACCTGAGCCTTTGATGATGCTTCAATCAGAGCCAAGTTTACGCAACAGTTTTTTTTGTTGTTTTTTTCTGAACACTAGCAGCAAAAGGGTTTCTTGTGAGCCGTGAGGGCTGGAAGCTTTAGAGAGGGTCTTGATGGATGCTTTTAAGCTTGCATCTTTCCTGAGGCATATCTTTCCAGGTCAGTGTAAAATCAATCGCACACGGTCTGCACACCGAAAAGACACACTTTCATAAGGTGGAGGGATATTTCGATGTTTTGTTTTTGGTCCACTCCAATCCCCAACCCCCACCCTCACTCGCCCTCTTTCTTCTTGCTTTTCGGCATATCTACATCTATTTCTCCCTCGAAAATTTCCTCAACCTCTATTGCACACTATCTTTTGTTCTCTCTATCTACTCCTCTTTATTACTCTCTCTCTCCCCCGTATGTTTCTGGTTCATTCTGCCCTTACCTACAGCCATGGTTGCCTCTCATGACACCAGCATGAGCCTGTGGGGGGAGAGAGAGAGAGAGAGAGAGAGAGAGAGAGAGAGAGAGAGAGAGAGAGAGAGAGAGAGAGAGAGAGAGAGAGAGAGAGAGAGAGAGAGAGAGAGCTTAAGGCCTATGCTGCATGGCTTTGGATGGTGT
>NC_085862.1:33895868-33938368 GCF_034702125.1 Engraulis encrasicolus | reverse complement strand
CACCTGTTCTGATTGACTGTAATGGCAGTTAGTATTGTCCTCTAAGCAGAGGCCAGAATGAGAATGAGTTTTTTGTCTTTACAACATCGTTGTAAAAAAACTAAAAGGAGTTGGCACGTGTCCTTTTCACAGATCGGAGTCATGCTTGTGATCTCTCTAACAGTCTTTAAATGAAGTTCATAGGTTAAATTTTTCAGGCACAAATGGACCTCCGTGTGGGACATGCGCTGATCTCTTGAAAAATGCACTTTTCGAAAGACTGGGATTCTCCATAGAGCCAGGTCTGTTTTTTTTTACAAACCTGCCATTTAAAAAGTATTGGGAGTTGGGAGATGAAACTTTGACAATTTGGAGACATCCCATAGAGCTCGCTAACAACGCGTCAACTAAACTTCTAGGTGAAAGTGTTGATGTTTTATGACTGAAAAAGCCTCCTACACTCTAATCTCTAGAGTGGCGGAACTTTGGTTCATGGAGGTTCCACCACTATTTTCAATGGGGACCCAGGCTTTCACAAAATCGCCAAAAACGGGAAAACGACAAGAGACACGGAAAAGCCTATTAGTATACGCGATCTCCAAGCCGAGCCGGTCGTTTTAGTGTTTGAACGGTGTCTCTATCTCGAAAGGCCTAGGAGGAGATCCCTGCACAAGAACGATAATAATAATAATCAAACAGGACTTAGAGATTACTATAAACGGGCCTTGCTCTGCAAGGGCCATGCTCTGCATGGTCCTTGCTCCGCAAGCCCGCTTAACTAGAAATGCATTCTCACAGAAAATGCTGGAAGCGGGCTTGCCTTTTGGGGCAGAGATGAAACAAAGTACTATTGAGAAAACAAAGCTAAAAGAAATCTTGGAAAAACTCCATCCACCCAGTCAGAAGTTATGGGCCAAACAATTCAGCCATCTTGGATTCAGCCATCTTGAACGTGTTGTAGCTCTGCGTTTTGGGGATATACTAAATGACATACATGGTATTTTAAGTTGGCTAAGGAACACTGCATATGATATAATTTTTAAAATCAACATGGCTTCGAGCGGGACTCGAACTCACAACCTCCATATCTGTAATCCAACCCCTTTGCCATTGATATTAAATGACATACAATACATGATATTTGAAGTTGGCTAAGGAACACTGCATATGATGTCATTTTGAAAATCAACATGGCTTCGACTGGGGTTCGAACCTCCAACCCCCATATCCCTAATTCAGCACATTTGCCATTCATACTAATTGACATACATGGCATTTTATGTCGGCCAAGGAACGCTGCATATGATATAATTTAGAAAATCAACATGGCTTCGGGTGGGATTCGAACTCTCAACCTCCATCTCTCTAATGCAGCAGCATGCATTACCACTAAGCCAAGCAGCTAATTGTCATGCATAGTCCAGCAAGACTATATTAGTTTGCATTGCAGAGCTGAACAATACACTTCTAGAATGCTTGCTCGCACCTGCTCGTTAAGAATAGAATCTTGAGACAGTGACAGTTGAAATGGAACTCTTCACTGGCTGCACCTGTTGTGATTGACTGAAAGACAGTTATTATTGAGCTCTAAACTGGGGAGAAAATGAGAATGAGTTTTTTGTCTTTACAACATCGTTGTAAAAAAACTAAAAGGAGTTGGCACGTGTCCTTTTCACAGATCGGAGTCATGCTTGTGATCTCTCTAACAGTCTTTGAATGAAGTTTATAGGTTAAATTTTTCAGGCACAAATGGACCTCCGTGTGGGACATGCGCTGATCTCTTGAAAAATGCACTTTTCCAAAGACTGGGATTCTCCATAGAGCCAGGTCTGTTTTTTTTACAAACCTGCCATTTAAAAAGTATTGGGAGTTGGGAGATGAAACTTTCACAATTTGGAGACATCCCATAGAGCTCGCTAACAACGCGTCAACTAAACTTCTAGGTGAAAGTGTTGATGTTTTATGACCGAAAAAGCCTCCTACACTCTAATCTTTAGAGTGGCGGAACTTTGGTTCATGGAGGTTCCACCACTGTTTTCAATGGAGACCCAGGCTTTCACAAAATCGCCAAAAACGGGAAAACGACAAGAGACACGGAGAAGCCTATAACGAGACGCGATCTCCAAGCCGAGCCGGTCGTTTTAGTGTTTGAACGGTGTCTCTATCTCGAAAGGCCTAGGAGGAGATCCATTTTCTATTTTACTGCTGCCCTGCACAAGACCAATAATAATAAAACAGGACTTAGAGATTACTATAATCGGGCCTTGCTCTGCAAGAGCTCTGCTCTTGCTCCGCAAGCCCGCTTAACTAGAAATGCATTCTCACAGAGAATGCTGGAAGCGGGCTTGCCTTTTGGGGCAGAGATGAAACAAAGTACTATTGAGAAAACAAAGCTAAAAGAAATCTTGGAAAAACTCCATCCACCCAGTCAGAAGTTATGGGCCAAACAATTCAGCCATCTTGGATTCAGCCATCTTGAAAGTGTTGTAGCTCTGCGTTTTGGGGATATACTAAATGACATACATGGTATTTTAAGTTGGCTAAGGAACACTGCATATGATAAAATTTTGAAAATCGACATGGCTTCGAGCGGGATTAGAACTCACAACCTCCATATCTGTAATCCAACCCCTTTGCCATTGATATTAAATGACATACAATACATGATATTTGAAGTTGGCTAAGGAACACTGCATATGATATCATTTTGAAAATCAACATGGCTTCGACTGGGGTTCGAACCTCCAACCCCCATATCCCTAATTCAGCACATTTGCCATTCATACTAAATGACATACATGGCATTTTAAGTTGGCCAAGGAACACTGCATATGATATAATTTTGAAAATCAACATGGCTTTGACTGGGATTCGAACCCCCAACCTCCATATCTGTAATCCAGCACATTTGCCATGCATACCAAATGACATACATGGCATTTTAAGTTGGCCAAGGAACACTGCATATGATATAATTTTGAAAATCAACATGGCTTTGACTGGGTTTCGAACCCCCAACCTCAATATCTGTAATTCAGCACATTTGCCATCCATACTAAATGATATACATGGCATTTTAAGTCGGCCAAGGAACGCTGCATATGATATAATTTAGAAAATCAACATGGCTTTGGGCGGGTTTCGAACCCTCAACCTCCATCTCTCCAATGCAGCAGCATGCATTACCACTAAGCCAAGCAGCTAATTGTCATGCATAGTCCAGCAAGACTATATTACATTGCATTGCAGAGCTGAACAATAGGCTTCTAGAATGCTTGCTCGCACCTGCTCGTTAAGAATGGAATCTTGAGACAGTGACAGTTGAAATGGAATCCTTCACTGGCTGCACCTGTTGTGATTGACTGAAAGACAGTTAGTATTGAGCCTTTAACAGGGGAGAAAATGAGAATGAGTTTTTTGTCTTTACAACATCGTTGTAAAAAAACTAAAAGGAGTTGGCACGTGTCCTTTTCACAGATCGGAGTCATGCTTGTGATCTCTCTAACAGTCTTTGAATGAAGTTTATAGGTTAAAATTTTCAGGCACAAATGGACCTCCGTGTGGGACATGCGCTGATCTCTTGAAAAAGGCACTTTTCAAAAGACTGGGATTCTCCATAGAGCCAGGCCTGTTTTTTTTACAAACCTGCCATTTAAAAAGTATTGGGAGTTGGGAGATGAAACTTTCACAATTTGGAGACATGCCATAGAGCTCGCTAACAACGCGTCAACTAAATTTCTAGGTGAAAGTGTTGATGTTTTATGACCGAAAAAGCCTCCTACACTCTAATCTCTAGAGTGGCGGAACTGTCGTTCATGAAGGTTCCACCATGGTTTTCAATGGAGACCCAGGCTTTCACAAAATCGCCAAAAACGGGAAAACGACAAGAGACACGGAAAAGCCTATTAATATACGCGATCTCTAAGCCGAGCCGGTCGTTTTAGTGTTTGAACGGTGTCTCTATCTCGAAAGGCCTAGGAGGATATCCATTTTCTATTTTTGCTGCCCCTGCACAAGAGAACCAATAATAAACTAGAAATGCATTCTCACAGAAAATGCTGGAAGCGGGCTTGCCTTTTGGGGCAGAGATGAAACAAAGTACTATTGAGAAAACAAAGCTAAAAGAAATCTTGGAAAAACTCCATCCACCCAGTCAGAAGTTATGGGCCAAACAATTCAGCCATCTTGGATTCAGCCATCTTGAAAGTGTTGTAGCTCTGCGTTTTGGGGATATACTAAATGACATACATGGTATTTTAAGTTGGCTAAGGAACACTGCATATGATAACATTTTGAAAATCAACATGGCTTCGAGCGGGATTAGAACTCACAACCTCCATATCTGTAATCCAACCCCTTTGCCATTGATATTAAATGACATACAATACATGATATTTGAAGTTGGCTAAGGAACACTGCATATGATGTCATTTTGAAAATCAACATGGCTTTGACTGGGATTCGAACCCCCAACCTCCATATCTGTAATCCAGCACATTTGCCATGCATACTAAATGACATACATGGCATTTTAAGTTGGCCAAGGAACACTGCATATGATATAATTTTGAAAATCAACATGGCTTTGACTGGGTTTCGAACCCCCAACCTCAATATCTGTAATTCAGCACATTTGCCATCCATACTAAATGATATACATGGTATCTTAAGTCGGCCAAGGAACGCTGCATATGATATAATTTAGAAAATCAACATGGCTTCGGGTGGGATTTGAACCCTCAACCTCCATATCTCTAATGCAGCGGCATGCATTACCACTAAGCCAAGCAGCTAATTGTCATGCATAGTCCAGCAAGACTATATTACATTGCATTGCAGAGCTTAACAATAGACTTCTAGAATGCTTGCTCGCACCTGCTCGTTAAGAATGGAATCTTGAGACAGTGATAGTTGAAATGGAATCCTTCACTGGCTGCACCTGTTGTGATTGACTGAAAGACAGTTAGTATTGAGCCTTTAACAGGGGAGAAAATGAGAATGAGTTTTTTGTCTTTACAACATCGTTGTAAAAAAACTAAAAGGAGTTGGCACGTGTCCTTTTCACAGATCGGAGTCATGCTTGTGATCTCTCTAACAGTCTTTGAATGAAGTTTATAGGTTAAATTTTTCAGGCACAAATGGACCTCCGTGTGGGACATGCGCTGATCTCTTGAAAAATGCACTTCTCCAAAGACTGGGATTCTCCATAGAGCCAGGTCTGTTTTTTTTACAAACCTGCCATTTAAAAAGTATTGGGAGTTGGGAGATGAAACTTTGACAATTTGGAGACATCCCATAGAGCTCGCTAACAACGCGTCAACTAAACTTCTAGGTGAAATTGTTGATGTTTTATGACCGAAAAAGCCTCCTACACTCTAATCTCTAGAGTGGCGGAACTGTGGTTCATGGAGGTTCCACCACTATTTTCAATGGGGACCCAGGCTTTCACAAAATCGCCAAAAACTGGAAAACGACAAGAGACACGGAAAAGCCTATTAGTATACGCGATCTCCAAGCCGAGCCGGTCGTTTTAGTGTTTGAACGGTGTCTCTATCTCGAAAGGCCTAGGAGGAGATCCATTTTCTATTTTTACTGCTGCCCTGCACAAGACCAAGCTATAATAAGAAACAGGACTTAGAGATTACTAGAATCGGGCCTTGCTCTGCAAGGGCCATGCTCTGCATGGTCCTTGCTCCGCAAGCCCGCTTAATAATAATAACTAGAAATGCATTCTCACAGAAAATGCTGGAAGCGGGCTTGCCTTTTGGGGCAGAGATGAAACAAAGTACTATTGAGAAAACAAAGCTAAAAGAAATCTTGGAAAAACTCCATCCACCCAGTCAGAAGTTATGGGCCAAACAATTCAGCCATCTTGGATTCAGCCATCTTGAAAGTGTTGTAGCTCTGCGTTTTGGGGATATACTAAATGACATACATGGTATTTTAAGTTGGCTAAGGAACACTGCATATGATATAATTTTGAAAATCAACATGGCTTCGAGCGGGATTAGAACTCACAACCTCCATATCTGTAATCCAACCCCTTTGCCATTGATATTAAATGACATACAATACATGATATTTGAAGTTGGCTAAGGAACACTGCATATGATATCATTTTGAAAATCAACATGGCTTCGACTGGGGTTCGAACCTCCAACCCCCATATCCCTAATTCAGCACATTTGCCATTCATACTAAATGACATACATGGCATTTTAAGTTGGCCAAGGAACACTGCATATGATATCATTTTGAAAGTCAACATGGCTTTGACTGGGTTTCGAACCCCCAACCTCAATATCTGTAATTCAGCACATTTGCCATCCATACTAAATGATATACATGGCATTTTAAGTCGGCCAAGGAACGCTGCATATGATATAATTTAGAAAATCAACATGGCTTCGGATGGGATCCGAACCCTCAACCTCCATATCTCTAATGCAGCGGCATGCATTACCACTAAGCCAAGCAGCTAATTGTCATGCATAGTCCAGCAAGACTATATTACATTGCATTGCAGAGCTCAACAATAGACTTCTAGAATGCTTGCTCGCACCTGCTCGTTAAGAATGGAATCTTGAGACAGTGACAGTTGAAATGGAATCCTTCACTGGCTGCACCTGTTGTGATTGACTGAAAGACACTTAGTATTGAGCTCTAAACTGGGGAGAAAATGAGAATGAGTTTTTTGTCTTTACAACATCGTTGTAAAAAAACTAAAAGGAGTTGGCACGTGTCCTTTTCACAGATCGGAGTCATGCTTGTGATCTCTCTAACAGTCTTTGAATGAAGTTTATAGGTCAAAGGGTTCAGGCACAAATGGACCTCCGTGTGGGACATGCGCTGATCTCTTGAAAAATGCACTTTTCAAAAGACTGGGATTCTCCATAGACCTAGGCCTGTTTTTTTTACAAACCTGCCATTTAAAAAGTATTGGGAGTTGGGAGATGAAACTTTGACAATTTGGAGACATCCCATAGAGCTCGCTAACAACGCGTCAACTAAACTTCTAGGTGAAAGTGTTGATGTTTTATGACCGAAAAAGCCTCCTACACTCTAATCTTTAGAGTGGCGGAATTTTGGTTCATGGAGGTTCCACCACTATTTTCAATGGGGACCCAGGCTTTAACAAAATCGCCAAAAACGGGAAAACGACAAGAGACACGGAGAAGCCTATAACTATACGCGATCTCCAAGCCGAGCCGGTCGTTTTAGTGTTTGAACGGTGTCTCTATCTCGAAAGGCCTAGGAGGAGATCCATTTTCTATTTTTACTGCTGCCCTGCACAAGACCAAGCTATAACTAGAAATGCATTCTCACAGAAAATGCTGGAAGCGGGCTTGCCTTTTGGGGCAGAGATGAAACAAAGTACTATTGAGAAAACAAAGCTAAAAGAAATCTTGGGAAAAACTCCATCCACCCAGTCAGAAGTTATGGGCCAAACAATTCAGCCATCTTGGATTCAGCCATCTTGAAAGTGTTGTAGCTCTGCGTTTTGGGGATATACTAAATGACATACATGGTATTTTAAGTCGGCTAAGGAACACTGCATATGATATAATTTTGAAAATCAACATGGCTTCGACTGGGGTTCGAACCTCCAACCTCCATATCCCTAATTCAGCACATTTGCCATGCATACTAAATGACATACATGGCATTTTAAGTTGGCCAAGGAACACTGCATATGATATAATTTTGAAAATCAACATGGCTTCGAGCGGGATTCGAACTCACAACCTCCATATCTGTAATCCAACCCCTTTGCCATTGATATTAAATGACATACAATACATGATATTTGAAGTTGGCTAAGGAACACTGCATATGATATCATTTTGAAAATCAACATGGCTTCGACTGGGGTTCGAACCTCCAACCCCCATATCCCTAATTCAGCACATTTGCCATTCATACTAAATGACATACATGGCATTTTAAGTTGGCCAAGGAACGCTGCATAAGATATAATTTAGAAAATCAACATGGCTTTGACTGGGATTCGAACCCCCAACCTCCATATCTGTAATCCAGCACATTTGCCATGCATACTAAATGACATACATGGCATTTTAAGTTGGCCAAGGAACACTGCATATGATATAATTTTGAAAATCAACATCGCTTTGACTGGGCTTCGAACCCCCAACCTCCATATCTGTAATCCAGCACATTTGCCATGCATACTAAATGACATACATGGCATTTTAAGTTGGCCAAGGAACACTGCATATGATATAATTTTGAAAATCAACATCGCTTTGACTGGGCTTCGAACCCCCAACCTCAATATCTGTAATTCAGCACATTTGCCATCCATACTAATTGACATACATGGCATTTTAAGTTGGCCAAGGAACACTGCATATGATATAATTTTGAAAATCAACATGGCTTCAACTGGGGTTCGAACCCCCAAACTCCATATCTGTAATTCAGCACATTTGCCATTCATACTAAATGACATACATGGCATTTTAAGTCGGCCAAGGAACGCTGCATATGATATAATTTTGAAAATCAACATGGCTTTGACTGGGGTTTGAACCCCCAACCTCCATATCTGTAATTCAGCACATTTGCCATCGATACTTAATGACATACATGGTATTTTAACCTGGCTAAGGAACACTGCATATGATATAATTTTGAAAATCAGCATCGCTTCAAGTGGGATTCGAACTCTCAACCTCCATATCTCTTATCCAGCACATTTGCCATTGATAATAAATGACATACATGGCATTTTAAGTTGGCCAACGAACAGTGCATATGATATAATTTTGAAAATCAACACGGCTTCAGGTGGGCTTCGAACCCTCAACCTCCATATCTCTAACCCAGCAGCATGCATTACCACTAAGCCAAGCAGCTAGCTGTCATGCACAGTCCAGCAAGACTATATTACATTGCAATGCAGAGCTGAACTTCTAGAATGGTTCCTCGCACCTGCTCGTTAAGAATAGAATCTTGAGACAGTGACAGTTGAAATGGAACACTTCACTGGCTGCACCTGTTGTGATTGACTGAAAGACACTTAGTATTGAGCTCTAAACTGGGGAGAAAATGAGAATGAGTTTTTTGTCTTTACAACATCGTTGTAAAAAAACTGAAAGGAGTTGGCACGTGTCCTTTTCACAGATCGGAGTCATGCTTGTGATCTCTCTAACAGTCTTTGAATGAAGTTTATAGGTTAAATTTTTCAGGCACAAATGGACCTCCGTGTGGGACATGCGCTGATCTCTTGAAAAATGCCCTTTTCGAAAGACTGGGATTCTCCATAGAGCCAGGCCTGTTTTTTTTACAAACCTGCCATTTAAAAAGTATTGGGAGTTGGGAAATGAAACTTTCACAATTTGGAGACATCCCATAGAGCTCGCTAACAACGCGTCAACTAAACTTCTAGGTGAAAGTGTTGATGTTTTATGACCGAAAAAAGCCTCCTACACTCTAATCTCTAGAGTGGCGGAACTTTGGTTCATGGAGGTTCCACCACTATTTTCAATGGGGACCCAGGCTTTCACAAAATCGCCAAAAACGGGAAAACGACAAGAGACACGGAAAAGCCTATTAGTATACGCGATCTCCAAGCCGAGCCGGTCGTTTTAGTGTTTGAACGGTGTCTCTATCTCGAAAGGCCTAGGAGGACATCCATTTTCTATTTTTGCTGCCCCTGCACAAGACCAAGCTATAATAATAAGAAACAGGACTTAGAGATTACTAGAATCGGGCCTTGCTCTGCAAGGGCCATGCTCTGCATGGTCCTTGCTCCGCAAGCCCGCTTAATAATAATAATAATAAAACAGGACTTAGAGATTACTATAAACGGGCCTTGCTCTGCAAGGGCCATGCTCTGCATGGTCCTTGCTCCGCAAGCCCGCTTAATTAACAGGACTTAGAGATTACTATAATCGGGCCTTGCTCTGCAAGAGCTCTGCTCTTGCTCCGCAAGCCCGCTTAATAATCGGGCCTTGCTCTGCAAGAGCTCTGCTCTTGCTCCGCAAGCCCGCTTAATAAAGAAACAGGACTTAGAGATTACTATAAACGGGCCTTGCTCTGCAAGGGCCATGCTCTGCATGGTCCTTGCTCCGCAAGCCCGCTTAATAATAGTAATAAAAGTTTTTCCATTTACTGCCACTCATTTTCATGCAACGCATGACATCCCCCCCCCCCCCCCCCCCTCCCCCCCCCCCCCCCCCCCCCCCCCCCCCCCCCCCCCCCCCCCGGAAATAAAAACATACTATACAAACTTAACATACTGACTCTTTGCCATGTTCGTGGCTTTAGACGCGACCCCCTGTCAACACCAGTGCCCTACTATCTCCACCATTTACCACGACTATCCCCACATCACACCTGCCGTGCCCAACTGATGATTCCCCACGTGTTCCTCTCCTGTTATTGACAGCGTATCCAGGCAAGAGGTGATGAGCTCACACCAGGATGTTTTGACAACCACTCATGACTACATGATTACTGTCTGTCCAACCCCTCATTGCTGATCTGGAAGAGTGTGTTTTCATTGGCTGAGGAAAGCTGCTGCCATTGGTGTGCTGCTGCAACTGTCCTCAACTGACATTTTTGCTGATAACAAAAACTTGAAGCGTCGGCTCTATAGCCAGAGCATTCCAAGGTAATTACTGTATGTCAGGTAATAAATGTTCACTCATGCCATATAAGTAAGCTTAGATTATTTACACTAACAGGAGTGATGTTATGCAGGCAATGATAAAATGCTACACTGATAAGATTGTGTGATAACACTCCATTAAATAATGACTGTAATACATTATCAAAGTCATTGTAGCAATCGCAGTGGAAATCCCCTGAAAGACAAGCAGCAGCTTATTAGACTGACACAAGACATCACGTCGAATATTTTCCTGCAAGCCCACGGGTTGTGTGTCATGATAGGCATTACAATGCCAGGAAAGAGATATGGTGACCCAGACAGCTATAGTACCTTAGCAAACAGTCAGTGTGTATTTATTTCATCTTAAAGTCATCTTGAAATGTTCATACATTTACACCCAAGCACACATACGCCAAAACACACACAAGCATGCACGCGTGCACAGGACTTGACATGTACACCCATGTGCACACACATCAATACACACATGTGAAAACACACACATACACATGCACACACACACAAGTGCACACACACGCACACGCACACGCACACGCACACACACACACACACGTCACTCATCTAAAAGGCCATCTGTCAGGGCCAGCGTTCTCATCAAGAGTCTGACAACATCTGAGAAGCATCTGAACAGAGTGGCTGCATTCCTCCAATGAGTGCTGGACGATCCTCAGAGATGCAACGCAGCCCCTTCAGTCACCGCTCAACCATTTCCTGTTGAACTGTACTGTATTTCTTCAGTGAATAAAAAAAAAATCCAAGTCATGTCTTCTTGGAGTCTTTTCTGAAGCAAAACATAGCTGAGCACTCACTCACTCAAAGTATTTTCATGCTTATTTAGATTTGAAACGCTTAGTCCGTGCAGCTGTAGACAGGGCTGGACTGGTAATCTGGCATACCGGGCATTTTCCCGGTGGGCCGACGCCCCTCGAGGGCCGATGCCCCTCTTTAAAAAAATATATATATATTTATTTATTTATTTTTTAAACAAAAGAGACCGGCGGCCCACGATGTCATTTTGACGGCCCTCGGCCAGGGCGGTTCTAAGGGGTGGCAGGGGGTGGCATTTGCCAGAAATATGATATGCCAGCCCAGGTGCCCCCTCAGATATAATAGACTATAGCCCTGCAAAAAACGTGTCCATGAAATCGCAAATAGCGGTTCAACAAAACATCGTTTTTTCCCCCACACACTCTTTGATGCATGTTTGTGTAGACATAATGGCTGTGAACTGGGACATATGGGGTACCATTCGAAAGCTTACATTCTCCTCTTTCCAGTAGTATGCATGATATTCAGTTGCCAGTTTTACATTACGACAACAATGACACAGAAGCAGAGGTGTGCTTTTATACCCTGTGGAAGACAAAGTCCACTGTAAATGCACTGTATTTCATTCATTTGGTTTTCCTTTTCCAAGTTGAATGTGTACCAATGGAGATTTGTAAGTATATGCCTATGCTCTATAGTCCATGTGATAAATATATAGATTTGTTTTGATAGGCTACATGGAGATTAATGTTAAACTTTATGGTTAATTCCTGAGACTTCATTTTATTCCTCCTGTAAATTCTGCTCATTTTTAAGGCCAACATATTCACTGGCATGTGCTAATTGCTGTCTTCGTGGTGGAATGGTGCTGTTGGTGATTCTGTAGAGAAGCCAGTAAGTAGCCACTAAGCACATTATTGTTACTACCAATAAATATTTCAAGAAGACGCTTTTGCACATCTCTGTGGTTGGGCTGGTGGGGTTGTGATTCAAGTGTAAAGACATCCTGCACACTGTCCATTCCACCAACAAACTTTAATTCAACACATCCGACCTTCTTCAGAAAAAGTGTGTTGGTGGAATGGACAGTGGGCAGGATTTCTTTACAACTGATTACGAATAAATATAAATTTGGATATTGAGTTTAAGTATTGTATTATTTGTAGTTAATAATTTATCCATCTGTTCTTGTCTATTCAAGCCAGACTGTTGAGGCATAAGTTAACTACTTCTGAAGCAAGACGCTCCAAACCCAATAGTGAAGGTCTATATGCCTAACATTAGAATAGGTATGTGCCTCTCTTTGTGTGTGTCCAAGGAGTTGATTGGACTGAAGAGTGCAGATAAGGCCAGTTCATCCCCAGCTGCTAGGGGCTCTCTTCTCTCAACTTCCAGGTTTTCTGCCAGCTTACATGACCAATCCTTGATTCATTTTAAATAAACAATTGAACGTTAAGTCACTGCACGTATGGTGGGTTTTTTTAGTACCTGAAAGAGACGTTTTTTTCCGTCAGAAGACATTAGTTACGCCAATTGAATGGTGGTGCTCCGCTAATTACCGGTATGTGGGGCTGGTCTGAGCCAAAAAAATGCCCGGGCCGTTTTGTTCTCCCAGTCCAGGCCTGGCTGTAGATGTTCTACTTATTGAAGTTGAACAATTTGTTCCATTAGAATAACAACATCTTGCAAAGCTGCAGAACAATTCATGTGAGATCCGTCAGTGCAACATATGGGCCTACTACAGTATACACAACATATAGTATAAACCCGTAGCGTCTTCATATGGGGTCGCCGGCGGGCCTATTTACTATTTGCTGAAAATACTCAACTACATCATAACAACATTGCTATGACAGTGCCGAGAGCCTTAAGCAACCGATTAAGACATAGACATTATGATTTTGGTGACAGTAAGGTTATAACATAGGTGCTGCGATAAGGGGTTAACCGCAGAGGCTCTGTTATTACCATATTGTTGAGAGTAATGACCAAGTCTTAAGTTACCTAAGACTCCTTGCATTGTCATAAAATGTTATGATATAGTTGAGTGTTTCGAGCAAAGAGCGAATAGGCCCGAAGGGCCAATCTGAAGTAAGAGGCTCACACAATGTAAAAATACATAATTTCCCCAGGCCATGTCTGTCAAAACAGGTATATTGCAAACTGGATCTCTTCTGAATACTAAAAGAAGTCTCTAAACTAATTGATGTTTAATCCATCCAAAACCCTTCTTCCGTACTGACCTGTTGTATGAAAAGAACTGTCAACCCAAGCAGTAGTACAGTAAATCATGCACTCCACATTTCTTCAAGCAGGTGGTGACCCACAAAAGAGATGGCCAATTACATTTTTTTTCTGTTCGCTAAAGCACATTTTTTGGTAACTTTGGCTGCGTTTGCAGAACTCTTCACACAGATGCACAAACCTATAACCAAACCAGTCAAACTAATAGCACAAAAATCTGATTTGCACTCAGTTTGCAATGTTATAAAACATACTTTGCAAAATGTACAAATGCAATCCATTGCACAACACTCTTTTTGCATAGCCTAACTGTAAACACAACTCACTGCTTTGCACACAATTTCCAAATTATTAACACACTCCTAGAAAAACTACACACATTCATGGATATTTTGTACACTATACTACTAATTATTAGACAACATGTGACAGGGGGAAACTCCTTTTGATAATATCTTCACCTTACAACCGGCCTCTGTATGAATAAGTTACAGGTAAGCTTTCTGTGTGGAAAACAATGGAAGGAAAAAGAAACACCAGAAGAGTGAGGGTCAGAGGAGGGCAGGGCAGAGGACGTGGATTTGAAGAAATAAGAGCCAGAGGACAACATGGACAGAGAGAAGAAGTTGAATTCTTAGGAGGAGGATGAGGGGGCCAAAGAGCAATAGGACGAGGAAGGGGAAAAGGAGACAAAGGCACATACACATAATCACAGACGACATAAGGGCCACATTGGTATACCATGTCATCAACCATGGCATGAGCTACAGGAAAGCAGGTGAAATCGGTATCTGGAGTCATTTCATACTCAACAGCGCAATATAGGCCTACTTGCAATGTACGGAGACAGTGTATATGAAAGACAATATACCGTAGTATATACTGACTGTGATATGTGAAATACAGTAATGTAGGCCTATAAATGATGGCATTGCTACTTATTGCTGCAGGAAATTCAGGGGCAGGTACAGTAATAGAACATGACAGAACCTTTGCAAATATAAATACAGTAATGTGAGCATCTCTGCAATATTACGGGAAAGAAACAAAATTCGGATGAAGCAGGTCTACGAAGTTCTATTTGAATGGAATTCAGAATGGATAACTATGTTGTGAATATGTGCAGGTAATCAACAATATTAGTGTTGAATATAGACGTCCATAATTGATAATGACCAGGCAGCATGTCAAGACTGCATATGTCATGCAAGGCGACCCTTTCTCCGCTGTCTTGCACTTGAAGACATAGCATGTGATTTTGAATGAAATTTTATTATCAGATCCAGCAAGGCATATGGATGTTCAGTAATATCCTTTTCTTAGACTTATGTTGTGCTTTCTTGTGTTTTTGAATTACATGTCAAAAACATATTTTTAGTTTGCTTTGTTGAATGTAAACAAACATCCATGATTGAAGTCTCACCCCTTGTGTTTTTATATCATAAGTATTCATGACAAAAGTGTGACAATCGATTTACATTGTGCAAGAAAAACACAAGCTAAATGTGTCTATCATTGGAGTATTGTGTATCATGTGTGTAGTTGCAGTGTGTGTGTGTTAATTACAAAGCTAGTTTGTGTGAATTATTTGAAATGTTCATTTTACAAAAGTGTACAGTGTTTTTCAACCTTAGTTTGATTTTGCAATGTATCAACAGTGCTTTGCTAGATTGGTGCGAAGTTCTCGTAGTTGTGTCTAGTGTTTTGCAAAAGCAGCCAAAGTTGCGAAAATTGAACTTTAGCAATCAGAAAAAACTCTAAGAGTCGGACATGACAGTGGACACATGCGGTGGAAGAAGATGTGATAACAACATCGACACAATATAGTCACTTGCTTGCACTAAAAAGAAAACAAACTTCTTCAGTTCTATTCAATTCTCCATGCAAAGAACTGTCAACCAAAGCAGTGGAGTTAAGGCGTCCTTTCTATGCCACACATGGTCATAAAAGCAGGTGGAGGCCCACAAAGGAAATGGCCAATAAACCTTCAGAGATGACAGTGGAAACCTGTGGTTGGCACTGACCTCTGCCTCTCTATGGTGCTGCATCATTAATGAGGTGATCATGGAAACCGATAGCCCTACCCTACGCCTAGTGGAATGTTCCATGGCTGAACCGTGAATGGCCAGACCAGCTCGGCCCTCGGACACACAAACGGCACAGCGCTTTATTTATTTGCAACGCTATTCAATAATTCACCCTCAAACAGCAGGCAAACACATGCTTCAGTGTCGCACGCATGCAACTACAGAGGATGGTGAGGATGTGATAGCCTGATGTGCAAAAGACCACAACTGGATATACAGTTTGTGTGTGTTTGTGTGTTTGTGTGTGCGCGTGCGTGCATGCGTGCGTGCGTGTTTGTGTGTGTGTGTGTGTGTGTGTTGTGAACGTTCCATCATCATATTAGGAAATGTCTAGGCAGAGGTGTTTACACACATTCTGGCCAGGAGCCTTTTGGCACACGTGTATTGGAATGTCAGTCTGAGTATGCTACCTGTGTTTTTCCCGATTTTCACCCTATGCTATGCATAAAAGACACAAAGAAAGACACTGACAGAAAGTAACAGAAAGTAAAGAAAGAAAGTAACAGAAAGTAAAGAGGCGAAGATTGACACAGTGACATTAGTGTCTGTTTGAGGCTTTATGTGTTGTGAGTGTGTGGGCACAAAATAGTCCCCCCCTCTCTCTGTCTCTCGCTCAGGGGTGGAAAGTAACTAATTATATTTATTATATTTACTCCGATCACTGTAATTAGTAAAGTATTTTACTTTACTACATGTTTGTGCACCTTGTATCTGTTACTGAAAGGGGCTTAAACAAAAAGTGTGCTTAGTGGGCATAGTAAATTATAGGTCCGGTTGCATTAAATGGTTCAACGGTTCCATGTACGGTTTGTCTGTTAGTATAAAGATTAATGTGCATCCAAGCTGTCATGGGAAGCTTCTTCTCCAACAACTGCCGACATGGGCACTGTCATGCAAGGGTAAGCTGCAATTATGGGTGTTGTTGTGTTTGGTTGTAACATCAGGTGGCGTGACATTATGGAATTTCAAATGTGTTTGTCCTTCGCTTCAGAGCCATGGGCGTCCCCAACCACAAGTTGGAGTCTGCAGGTGTTGCAACTCATCAGCCTTTTGTTTCAATGCACGCCCGTCCAGGGCCGGCGCTAGGCATAGGCAGACAAGGCGGTCGCCTAGGGCGCTAAATGTCTTGGGGGCGTCAGAAACACTTAAAAGTACCACAAAATTAGAACGTTAAGTGAAACTAGATTGCATTTTCACAGAAAATGCTGGAAGCGGGCTTGCCTTTTGGGGCAGAGATGAAACAAAGCACTATAAGCTAAAAAAAATGTTGGAAAAAATCCATCCACCCAGTCAGAAGTTATGGGCCAAACAATTCAGCCATCTTGAATTCAGCCATCTTGAAAGTGTTGTAGCTCTGCGTTTTGGGGATATACTAAATGACATACATGGTATTTTAAGTTGGCTAAGGAACACTGCATATGATATAATTTTGAAAATCAACATTAAACTTTACATTGACTTATTATTCATGGGCCCTCAGTAGATAGGTACTAGATCAGATGTGCTTGATAAGATGGACAACGTTATGTTTACAGATGCCAATTTCTAAAAGCCCAAAATGCAAAGGGGGTGCCCTCCTAGGGCACCAAATTGACTACAACCGGCCCTGGGCCCGTCAACTTTTTGAGGTGCTTGCCGAGATACCTGCGTGAAACAGTGCCTTATATTTTTTTCTGGCACCTCACACATTGAATGCTTTTCATGCCAGAGGGGAAGCAGGTGATACAAACATGATTGTGACAGTGTGAAGCACAGAAAGTTTTTTAACGGTAAGTTTGGTTCCCAATAGTGCCCAGGCCTTCAGTACAGAGTAGACTTGCAAGTGTAGTTTTCAGCCTATAATCGCCATTGTTTGCCGTATATATTACAATAATGATTTATTTACCAAGCCTCAGCTGACTTGTGAAGGTGATAAATTAAAAAACAGGGTGCCGGCACCCAAACCAAGGTTTCCCAACTGACTGCAGTCAAGTCAAGTCAAGTCAAGTTGGTTTTATTGTCAATTTCTTTACATGCACTGGTCATCCAAATAATTTGAAATTCCGTTTCTTGCTCTCCCATGCAGACATAGACTAATCTAGGTAAGGAGGACATAGACAGTATAGACATAGACAGTACTCATATATGGACATAAGACAGTATGGACATAGACAGTACTCATACAGACATTTAAAGTGCAAGACTGGACAACAGAAGACTTGTAGAGAACATACATTAAGAGGAGGTATTTGTTGTGCTTTTTCTAAAAGTCCTTTATAGCGTTCTGACATATTAATAGTAGCATTTTGAAGAAAAATAAATATTAAAGTAGGTCTATCAAGTACACCAGCAGCAGTGTGTGTGTGTGTGTGTGTGTGTGTGTGTGTGTGTGTGTGTGTGTGTGTGTGTGTGTGTGTGTGTGTGTGTGTGTGTGTGTGTGTGTTTAGTGCAGGTAGAAAGTGCGGTGTGCGTCTGTGTGTGTGTGTGTGTGTGTGTGTGTGTGTGTGTGTGTGTGTGTGTGTGCGTCTGTGTGTGTGTGTGTGTGTGTGTGTGTGTGTGTGTGTGTGTGTGTGTGTGTGTGTGTGTCAGTGTGTGTATGTTTGGGTTTAGTGCAGAAAGTGCAGTGTGTGTGTGTGTGTGTATGTGTGTGTGTGTGTGTGTGTGTGTGTGTGTGTGTGTGTGTGTGTGTAGTGTGTGTGTGTGTGTGTGTGTGTGTGTGTGTGTGTGTGTGTGTGTGTGCATGTTTTGAGTTAGTGCAGGTTGAAAGTTCAGTCACAAATATAGTAGTGCAGGTGGAATGTTCAGTCGCAAATATGGTGGTGGGGATGAGGAGGGGGGAGGGGGGGGGTTGTCAGTGGCCTGGCTGGCTAGAGGCTGACAGTGGAGGGAGAGTGGGTTGAGTGTTCAGTATCTTGATTGCTTGGTGCATGGAGCTGCTTGCAAGCCTGGTGGTACGGGAACGGAGGCGCCTGTACCTCTTTCCAGAGGGCAGGAGGCTGAACAGTTTGTGTGCAGGGTGGCTTGTGTCTTTGATGATCATCAGTGCTTTCCGGGTGAGGCGTGTGGTGTAAATGTCCTGCAGGGAGGGGAGTGGTACTCCAATGATCTTCTTCGCTGTGTTCACAACACGCTGGAGTGTCTTCCTGTTTTTCTCCGTGCAGCTTCCTCCCCACACTGTGATGCAGCTGGACACGACGCTCTCTATGGTTCCTCTGTAGAATGTTGTCATGATGGAGGGTGTAGCACTTGCCTTCTTTAGTTTGCGCAAGAAGTAGAGACGCTGATGGGCCTTCTTCGCCAGTGATGTAGTGTTGGTGGTCGTCGCTGATGTGCACTCCAAGGAACTTGGTGCTGCTCACTCTCTCCACAGCATCACCGTCGATGGTCAGTGGTGGCAGTTGTTTTTGGACCCTTTGAAAGTTGACAACAATCTCCTTGGTCTTGTTGACATTCAGCAGGAGGTTGTTGTCTTTGCACCATCTGGCCAGCAGGTCTACTTCTTCTCTGTAGTGAGTCTCATCGCCCTTAGTGATGAGGCCCACCAGTGTTGTATCATCCGCAAACTTCACTAGATGGTTAGTGCTGTGGGTCGTTGTGCAGTCAAACACATCCTGCAGTGAAATACATGCACACGTACACATACACATTTATGGTACATACACACATGTGCACAAAAACACACACACACACACACACATACACACACACACACACACACACATACGCACGCACGCACGCACGCACACACACACACAGAGTCGAGAGTGTCGTTGGGAGATATAGTAGCCTATATCACAAAAACTGTGGGTAATCACACCGCTATCTAAGATGTCGTGTCACCATAAAAGGGGTAAAGGAGTTTGTGCATAAAGGAATAATATTTGGAGGGAGAAAAGATGGAGAGATTAGAAGTGCAGATTAGAACATGCAGGGAATTCTCGAGGCTGTCTTTGCCAGGTACATCGGTACATATGTTTGCATGTGTTCCTGCACGTTTGTGTGTGCGTTAATGTTTGTGTGTGGGCCCATGGAGGGGGTTGGGGCAAAAGGATGGGGTTTCAGATGCCATTTAGAGGTGTTGATGGAGGAGGCCTCCCTAATGTGTTGCTGTAGGGCATTCTCTCTTTTGGGTGCTGTAAGCAAAATATGTTTCCCTGATCTTAGGCAGTTATGGGTTAGGTCATCAGACTTTTAAGCCCAAATGTTGCCTCTTCGACTCCCGACCCGCCAGGGTGATGGGGTAGCAAATAACTAATGCTCTCCCCCATCCTCCTCTATGATTGAGGTACCCTCAGCATGGTACTGTCCCGCTGCACTGCTCCCTTGGGGCGCCGTTTGGGGCTGCCCCCTTCCACGGGTGAGGCATACAGGTACATGCAATTTTGTTGTGTGCAGTGAGCACTGTGTGCTGTGGTGTGGAGTGCTGTCACAATGACAATGGAAGTTTCATACACAACCATATCATGTGCAGTGGTCTGTGCAGTGTCGGGGGGGTATCAGTTGTATTGGGCGCGCGGGGTGGTGTTGGAAGAATTGGGTCCTCATAAGCTCATTAAGTTGTATGTTTTGGGGCCTTAAAGATGATTTAGGCCCAGGCCCGGCCAAAGCTGTCAGCGTCCCTGCACACAAACCTACACACATGTACAAAGCAATACAAACACACACATGCACACACACACACACACACACACACACACACACACACACACACACACACACACACACACACACACACACACACACACACACACACACACACACACACTTCTGTAGGCCGCCATGCAGTAGCCTTGGGGTCTGTGGTGTTAGCACTACAGTTCTCTTGTGCCCATCGTAGAAAAAAAGGGAGTCACAAGCTATGTGGTCACATGGCTTGGCTGAAAGTTCTCCAGCCCCATGCTACAGTGTAAGCCAGTGACAGTAAAATGAGAGGCGTCCCATGCTAGGGATTACCAAGCCATGACAAATGGCCATTTGTTTTCACACCAAATCTTGTGGTATCGGTTGGCCCAAAGTAATTAGAAAATAGATAAATGAAGGCCACTGTTTTTTGCCATTCCCAAACATTCCTTTCAGGGGGTAAAAAAAAGAAACGGACAGTGTTAACTGAAGACAGGAATAAAAGAGGGAGGGAGAAAATGAGAGAGAGAGAGAGAGAGAGAGAGAGAGAGAGAGAGAGAGAGAGAGAGAGAGAGAGAGAGAGAGAGAGACAGAGACAGAGACAGAGACAGAGACAGAGACAGAGACAGAGAGAGTCACAACAGCTCCTGACAAAGAGAAGGAAGAAAAAGAATGTGGTGGAGAGCAAGGAATGAGTGAAAGAGAAGACAGCAGTTACATAGACAGAGAAAATATAATTACAGAGAGATGGAGGAACAGATGTATAGATTGATGGAAAGACAGGCAGTCAGACACGGTGATTGACAGTCTGGAAAGGGCAAATGAATGAATGTAAACACAACTAAATGCAGTAAATGTGTACCTTGGGGTAATGTGGGGTGACAGGCGTGGTCTAGGGTTACAGAGGCTATGGGAGACCGTAGAAGCTCAAGCATAGGCAACCACGTGATACATCTAGTGCCATAGTTTCTTTGCCTTCTCCTTCTCTTCCTCCTCCTCCTTTTTCCTCTTCCTCTTCTTCTTCTTCTTCTTCTTCTTCTTCTTCTTCTTCTTCTTCTCTCTCTCTATGTCTCGCTCTCGTGTGCTCTCTCTCTCTCTCACTCCCTCACACACACACACATACACACACACACACTTGCTAGAAGAATGAGGGTTCTGTTCTCCTTCATAGTTGTGTGGTCAAGAAGTAGCCTACATTATTACATAGGCTATAAATAAAAGCTGATAAATGACACAGCCACTGCCACACACACACGCACACACACACACGTATGCATGCACGCACGGATGCACACACATACACACACACACACACACACGCACGCACGCACGCACGCACGCACGCACGCACGCACGCACGCACGCACAAACACACACACCCACACACAGAAGCTGTTGAAGGCAGCTGTGAAATCTCTTCTTCAGTGCTTTTACCAAGCCAATCAAAACTGATTTCCATCATAGTCTTTGTCACATCTCTGCTTGGAAATGAAATCAAACCTCCCACTTTTGAGTGTGACAATGTTAAGTGGCAAGCATGACATGTGTCACAACAATAATAAAAGCTGGGAGAACACACATGGACTTCCGCACCGACACTTGCTCGCACGTACGCACGCACGCACGCACGCACGCACGCACGCACGCACGCACGCACGCACGCACGCACGCACGCACGCACACACACACACACACACACACACACACACACACACACACACACACAGTTACAGTAATGGGTTTGTTGGCTTACACAGTATCATAAGTTTAGGCTTTCGCATAGATTAAGGATTTTAGGTATGGAAAATGTAAGAAACTAATATATGCATACATGATGAATGTAGGGCTGTCCTAAATCATTACTTTTCTCACGATTCATCTATCAACTACTTTTTTTTCAAATAGTCGATTAGTCAAACGATTAATTTTTCAAGTACTCTATCACTTTAAATTGGGAAATAAAGAAAGAAACCGTTAAAATTAGGTCCCTGAGCTCACAATGAGCTTTAAATCATGATAGTAGCTTATTTACTCCGAGATACAACGTTCAATTCATACGTACTGGGCAATTTTAGATTTCAATAAAGTAATAAAGCATTAGTACAGTAAGTAAAAGAGCATTGAATTAAGTGAAACAATTAGTCGACTATGAAAATCCTTGTCGACTAATTTTTTTAGTCGATTAGTCACTCACGATTAGTCGATTAATCGTCCCAGTCCTAGATGAATGTACATTTGGTACGTAACTACGTCATATTGAATCTTATTACATGAACACATACAGATGAAACAGAAACCAGAGTGATCAAGTGCCAGCTATACTCAACCTTTATGATTCAGCTTTAGTACTGTAGGCCTACTGAAATGAAATGAATACTCAAATTGTGCAATAACCATAAACCCTGTGAACGCTGTTCTGTAATGCGTGCAAAAGCTGCAGGTGGCTATGACGTGTACTGTATGTATTCTAACGGTCCACCTGCAGTAGCCTACACCCCTGGGCCTGCTCAGGTCTGTGGGATGGCTCCTCCAAACTACTCTCAGTCAGTGGTTTCACAGACATTTTACACACAAATCCCGGCGGAAGATCGAAAGTGTTTTGTGTGCGTGTGAACACCTGGTGTTTGGTGCAGGTCAGCAGAGAGAGAGAATGAAAAAAGAGTGTGAGAGATGGAGACAATGAGAGAAGGAGGGAAAATGGAGAGAGAGACTGAGGGACAGAGAGGAATAGAGGTAAAGACAGAAGGAGAGAGAGAATAAGACAGAGAGAAAAGAGAGTAGAAAGGGTGTGTGTGAGAGAGAGAGAGAGAGAGAGAGAGAGAGAGAGAGAGAGAGAGAGAGAGAGAGAGAGAGAGAGAGAGAGAGAGAGAGAGAGAGAGAGAGAGAGAGAGAGAGAGAGAGAGAGAGAGAGATGAAGACATGTCTCATGGGTTCCGGTTCCTCACAGCTGGTCTCCCATTCAAGCCCCGGTTCTCAGATGAGTCCACACACACACGTGTCTTTCCAAAGTGTTGAGTCACTCCGCTCCTTTTGTTCCTGTGTCTTTCGCTGAATGGTGGGATATCCTTTTTGTCTTATCAGATGGACGCAAGAAAATCCCCCCCCCCCCAGTAACAATGAGCTCAAGAGCTAGGCTTGTGGAGACTCAATTAGGACCCATCGTCATGATGAATTACATTACATTACACTTAGCTGACGCTCTTATCCAAAGCGACTTACTGTTATTGACAGGGCATTGGTTACAGTCCCTGGAGCAATGTGGGGTTAGGTGCCTTGCTCTTCACGGCACTTCAGCCATGGGAGGAGGTGTAGGGAGAAGTAAAGGGGGGGGATTCAAACTAGCAATCCTCTGATCGTAGCCCCTACTGCACTCCCCATCAACAGTGGAAGGCTGTAATAGTCATTGAAAAAACATTTACTACCATAGCAGAGAGACTGGATAATACTCCTGGAATCTCTGACCATAGTACTACACCACTATGACAGTACACAGGGCTGTTGGTAATACATTACAATTTGGTCATCGCCTTTCTAGTAACAGCTAATGTACAACAGGGGCTGTGCCTTACAGGGTTAAGACCACCTCTCAAACCATTAGGACACGGCTGATGGCTCCATGATGATGTTTCCATCCCTGGCTGTCAGACTTGTACCACACCACCATACAAGCCCAGGACAGCCGGCCTGCTCGGCCCTCCCCTCACCTGTGTCAACTTCCCTGCCACAGCACACCAGGCTGTCTGAAATACAGTACATAGCGTGCAGACGTGGACAGTTAGAGGGATTAGAGTGTGTGTGATGACTTATGTATTGGTTACCGGACAGGATTAGTGTCAGGTTAAAGATAATGGATGATTTAATACCGGGTGGATGAGGTCCATTTAAGTGTCATTGTCTGATGTTGTAGCCTGTCTTTGTGATGGAATGAGTGTGAGATCTGCTGAGGTTTTGGTTAAGGATTATTAAAGGTGTCCATATGAATGTGCTGGAGCTTTCCTCACATTCATCAACTTCCCACACACGCACATTTATCAACACACCTTCATCAACACCACATACACGCACGCTTGCACGCACGCACGCACGCACGCACGCACGCACGCCGCACGCACGCACGCACGCACGCACGCACGCACGCACGCACGCACACGGCTCCTCAGTGTCTGTTTTTTTAACAATTACAGTAAATACCCAAAGTGTGTACATGGGGCATAGTGGGTAGGGAGAGGTAAGAGGCCATGATGTCCTGTCAAGAAAGACAGGGAGTGAGGTAGACAAAACTAGAGTAGAATAGAGCAGAGTAGACTACAGCAAAGTGAGAAGTAGAGTAGACCATTCGAGTACAGTGAATATTGGCCCTGCCTTGGCCTAACACTAGGGCACTGGCACCGACGACCTGGGTTCGATTCCGGCCCAGGTAATTTGCCGATCCTTTCCCATGTATTGTTATTGAGAAAAAAACATAGGCCTATTTGACCCTGAAATATCATTGTGTTCATTGGCTCATTGAGCATTGTGGAACACATATCATAAAACTGAGAGTTCTTGTGTTAGATGCTGGAAAATGAATTTCACTGTGGTGTATGTTTCCTTTGTACAGCATTTATTTGCACAGTCAAGTAATAGTAACAAATATGATAACAGATTATGCAATTACACAAAATGTATATTAACTTTGTGAAAATAAAGTGGGTAAAATAAATACACAATACATAATAAGAAAAAAAAACATCTAAGAATATTTGTTGTATCTATCTCTAGCCTAATGCTAACCTACTTGGTACCAAATATTTTTTCTTTGGATTTGGATTTGTTAGTCAACTTCTGGCCACATAAAAGAGAAATGTTCCAAAAAACATATTCAACAACAAATACTGAGCAGAGTTAGAATAAGACTGACGATCCCACGAAGGTTCTGGGCTAACTGGAAATGTTATCCAAACTTAGCATTGGCTATGTCAAGAGGGTAACTTGGAAACAGGCTCAAGTACAAAGTCAACCAAATACCACTGAAGCTGCTTTCAGACTTAAACAGGAGTAAAATAAAGACATCTGTATTTGTGCTGAAAAAAAACATTTATACTTGAGTTATGTGTTTATAGGCTACTGCAGATAGAACAAACACCTGCTAACCTTAATGTTTCTGGTATGCCTTAGGTTACAGTACGCTCTCTAGCAAAATGTTTCCAATTTCTCACGTGTTCTGACCAAAAGTAATCTGTAAACGCTTTTCTTATTCAGTCATACAGCGCACCCCCCCCCCAAAAAACAAACAAACAAACAAACAAACAACAACAACAAAACATCGTCATATGTTTTCCAACGTTTCAGCTAAGTCTGAAAGTAGCTTCAGTGTTGTACTGCGCGGCCCTCAATGACTAAAGGCCTATTAGAAAATGCATTGTTAAGACAAAGACACAAGAGATACGCGAGAGTATTAATGGACAAATGTATTGTAATTGCTTGCAGAACTTGAGCGTCTGTAATAAAACCATTAATGAGTCAGGTTCCTAAGGAAGATGTTAAAAGCCTGTATTGTTGCCAAGGGTTATGGTTGCAAATGGCTAGCGGTCTTCATGGTGAATGAATGTACGAGTTATTATGATAACAGTGCCAAACCATTGAAGCTTGATGTGCTAAGTGCCTGGGTGGTGAGCATGCACCATCCCTAGGGGCCTATGTGACTACCCTTACGGCTCCATTCCAAATATTATTAATATGATATCTACAAAGCGCAAACCATACAGCATAAATTATTCAGTGTACCATGTCATTTCAAAACAACAAAAAATCAGTGGAATAGTTAGCCTATTGACATACTGTGAACAACATCTTGAGGAATATTACATTCAAACTGATTTTTTACAGAGTCGTTATTTCAGGCAGTAGCAAATCATTGCAAAGTGCAGTCACATTGGATGGGGATTTTCTTCTCTCTCTTTTCTCTGCACAGGAAAGCATAATACAATAGTTATGCTTATCGAACCCTCAGGGGCTTTTTACAAGGCAATGGCCCACATGTACGGTAGGCTACAATACAGTCTCAATCACAGGCTCACCTGTGAGGGTTACATATACAACTGCTCACACACACACACACACACACACACACACACACACACACACACACACACACACACACACACACACACACACACACACACACACACACACACACACACACACACACACACACACACACACACACTTGCCAGATGCCCTGTGGAACAATGTCCCCTCTCTGTGGGAAGGCGGAAGTTATGGTAACGAGGGGGGGGACTGACTGACTGGGGAGAGCGCCGGAACTGGCCAAACGCAACGCAGGACGCTGGAAATGGGACTTACACCAACGGAAGCAGCTGCAGCAACAGCAGCAACAGAGACTGCCAGACAGATACATAGAGAACGAGGCAGAGAGAAGAAGCCAGAGAGAGAGAGAGAGAGAGAGAGAGAGAGAGAGAGAGAGAGAGAGAGAGAGAGAGAGAGAGAGAGAGAGAAAGGCAGGGAAAGACAGAGAAAGAGACATGGGGTTAGCACGCGAGAGGACTGGTAGACAGAGCGAGAGGGACAACGGACAGAGGGAGCTTTGGTCTGGTCTGGAGACCAGCCATGCTTTGATTGACAGGCGGCCTGGCAAGTGGCCCTGGGTCTGGGCATCAGAGTGCTGTGAGCCACCCTAGCCCCTCTCTACTTGTGGAGGGGCTGCTGAGTCACAAAGAGCAGCTACACCAATGCCACCTGCAAGCCAATGCCACCAATGCCACCAATGCCACCTGCTAGCCAATGCCACTAGTGCCACCTGCTAGGCTCCCTAAGGGACAGGCAGGGGGAAGGCTACTCACTGGCAAGAGCCTGGGTATGAGTGTGTGTGTGTGTGTGTGTGTGTGTGTGTGTGTGTGTGTGTGTGTGTGTGTGTGTGTGTGTGTGTGTGTGTGTGTGTGTGTGTGTGTGTGCGTTTGTGTGTGTGTGTGTGTGTGTGTGTGTATGCGTGTGTTGTGTGTGGTGTGTGTGTGTGTGTGTGTGTGTGTGTGTGTGTGTGTGTGTGTGTGTGTGTGTGTGTGTGTGTGTGTGTGTGTGTGTGTGTGTGTGTGTGTGTGTGTATGTGCGTTTGTGTGTGTGTGTGTGTGTGTGTGTATGCGTGTGTGTGCGTGCGTGCGTGCGTACATGTGAATATTTGGCCAAATCTGTTTGAGACAATAGCTTCTTGCTGCAGCATACATGCCACTGCCAGGCCTATATACAAATAAAACATAACCCATTGGCTAATCTTCGAAGAACAAGACATGTATTGGCAATTCTGATATGTCAACCAGCTTATTACTGGAGGGTTTTTTTTAATATTATTTATTTGCTGTGTTCTCATTGGCTGTCTGAAGAAAGTAATGGCTTTGGTTAGTTTTTTAAAAAAAAAGTATAGGTGTGCAGAAAAAATAATGTTATTGTGGCTGGAATTCAAATTGAGATATTCCAAAATGTATGCAAGGTCACATTGAAAAAAAATAAAACCCAAACAAACAAGATTACAGTTCCAACGAAGATGTTTGAGAAGGGTGGAGCACGTGCAACTGCCTGATAGGAAAGCTGATATCAAACTCTCCTCTCCCCTTTTTCCCTCTTCTACAAACTAGTTCCTGTGCAGCGGTAAGCAGTGTTGCCAGATGTGTCAGATCAAATCCCGCCCAAAATGTTCTCAAAAACCGCCAAAATGCGCTTAATTCCGTCCAATTTCAACAAATTACATTGATTTCTATGGGCATAAAACGGCAGAAAAAAACGCCAAATGGCCAATTTTTCTACCCGCAAGACGGCCATCCCAAGTAGCCCAATTGGGCAGGTAACCGCCCAATCTGGCAACACTGGCGGTAAGCCCCAAAGCACACCTCATACTGTAGCGACAGTACATGCACAGCCAGCGGCGATCAGGTAACAACTTCACTGGTACTCGGACCATCTTTTACAAGAAGGCTAATACTGTTACTAAAATAAACAAAACCCATCAGACACTCACTCACACACACATATAGATGTGTGCAGAAACAAACGCACACACACATGCATGCGTGCACACATCCTTAAAAAAATAAAATAAAATAAAGTACTAAATGCAATGTCATATACATATGCACAAATATAAATGTACACGCTCAGTCAACAGTTGTAGCATCACTTAACAGTTAATCTATTTCTTCAAGCTGTCTGAATTTCCAACATACTGGACAACTGCCACTGGAGCAACGCAGCCACCGAACCACAGAACTCACCAAAATCACAACAGAGACACAGTAGTACCATCATCTCTCTCTCTCATGCAGTCATGCACACACACACACACACACACACACACACACACACACACACACACACACACACACACACACACACACACACACACACACACACACACACACACACACACACACACACACACACACACACACACACACACACACACACACACAAAGTGCTGATATCACCCCAACACAACCACATTAGTAGTCTGCCACTCTTGAACTGAACTAAAATACTGTTGTTGGAAATGTAATTGTAACTTGAGATGTGTATATATACAATATACATGTATATCGAAACAGACATGTGTAAGTCTAGCACGGTATAACACTAGAACAGAAAGCAATACAGCACATACAGTATGCGTATGGAGATGCTACATATGGAGTTGACCACACTGGAAGGAAGCGGCCCACAGAGAGAAAAAAAAAACGGTCTTCTTTTTTCATTTGACTCAGGAATGCTAACGAGCAAACTTCGGAATCTTACAGCTGGCAAATGTCCTTGAAAAGTAGCGCTGGAAAGAGCCTGTCTGTCCATCTGTCCGTCTGTTTAGTCTTCCGTGCGTCGGTTAGAGAAATGGAGAGAGAGGAATGAATAACAGTGCATCCAGTCAGACTAAGTTCCTCATCGGGCCTTTCCAGTGGGAATTGATAATTAACTTCACGTTAGCAAAAGATTAGGATAAGAGCAAATTTGCAAGGAAAATTAGCAACAGTCAGTCACCTGTTGCGATTTGCAAAAAGAGTGCAATACAAACAATACAACGCTTCACTGTATGTTTTTTTTTTTGGCAGTAAAAAAAAAGTTCACCAGCCATTGAATTTGGGATTCCCTGATCTGTTTTCTTAGGGAAGAAAAACTAAATTCCATGAGATGCGCAGAGAGCACAGAACAGCACTAGGAGTAGTCTTTTACACTCAAGGCAAGGAGCTCTGTCAGCTCAGCATCTGGTCTGCCAAATGGGTCTATAGTCAGAAAGGGTTGTTACTGGTGGATCAAAGAAGAAAAAAATTGGGGGCTCAGAGGGATTTTTGTTGGTAAAAACATGAAGAGTGTCCTCAAATGAGCTCCATATGAACGAATGATGGACTCTAGATGATTGTCCCAAACTCTCTCTCTCTCTCTCTCTCTCTCTCTCTCTCTCTCTCTCTCTCTCTCTCTCTCTCTCTCTCTCTCTCTCTCTCTCTCTCTCTCTCTCTCTCTCTCTCTCTCTTTCTCATGTGCCATCGATGTGTACGCTTCTGTATGTGTGGATACAGACCAAGGGTTAGTGTTAGAACCAACAGTCTTCCCAGTTTCCTCAACAGTAACTGCCAACAGAAAGCAGAGATGATGATTCAGAGATTCAATTCCCATGATTCACTCAGGTCATGGAATGAACATCTCTCTCTGCCAGTGCATGGAAAACAATAGTTCTCCATCCAGGAATGTGCGCGCCAGTAGAGCAACCCTGGTCGGCTTTCCTTCAACACACCTAAAGGTCTGCACTCCCCATTTCTTCTTAGGCCCACCAACGCATTTAAGCCCCACAACTCCACCATCCGCAGCCCCCAACCTTCACCCATCATCAGGGTTGAAGCAACAGTGCATGGAGCCACTGGAGAGGCAGTAAGGGAGCAGGGAGATGCGGCACCTTGGCATGAAGCATGAACCTTAGCGCCGGGGTGGTGGGCTACTGCGCTAGGCTCCTGCTGCTCTGCTTTTAGGCACTGCATGATGCAAAGGAGGCCTAGTGGGCCAACAGATGAAACGTAACATAAAAAGTGGTGCTTGGTGGTGCTTCACACCTGCAGCGGTCTCATCCCTACAGCCTCCTGCATTGCGATTGGGGGCGACCGAGTCCGGGGGAGCAAGGGCTGGGAGGAGCCATTGCTTGTGTGGGAGTGGCCAGTGTGTTGAGGGGTGTTGCTTTGTGCCGAGCCACGACGGGAGGAGGAGGTGTTACTGTGGGCGGAGCTCCGACGGGAGGGGCAGTTGCTGTGGGAGGGCGTGGGGCGTCGGGCGGGGCTGTTGTTGTTGTTGTGGGAGGGGTTGCGGCTGGAGGGGCTGGTGGCGGTGGCGGTGGCGATGGCGGTGGCGATGCTCGGGCTCTGCCTCAGGCGGTCGAAGCGGTTGTGAGGGGGAACCCTGGTGGCCGGCATCCGGGAGTTGAAGTTCAGGTAAATCTGAAGAAATGGAGGAGGAGAAGAGAAAAGGAGAGCCAGAGGAAGGAAGAAAGAAAGAAAGAACGAAAGAACGAAAGAAAGAAAGAAAGAAAGAAAGAAAGAAAGAAAGACAGAAAGAAAGACAGAAAGAAAGAAAGAAAGAAAGAAAGTGAAAAAGATAGACAGTTAAAACGTGCAAGAGGTATTTGCCTCATGCCATAACCTCATACTCTATCACTACATCTGTGCAATTTTTCATCATTCTCTACAATTAAGTACCTTATCCATCCTAAGTCTCCTTATTCAGTACACTTCATTACAGAAGTCTGGAAAAGTGAACGGTAAGGGAGACGGGGCGAGGTACGGGTAGACTCACATGTTTGGTGGCGTCAGAGAGCTGTAGCTCCACCTTCTCCACCAGCTTCCTGAAGGAGGGCCTTCTGTAGGGGTCTCCATCCCAACACGAGCGCATCACCATGTACCTGCAGCAGCACACATCACATCACATCACATCACATCACATCACATCACATCACATCACATCACATTACATTACATTACATTACATCACATCACATTAGGGATGGCACAAACCGAACCGAAAACCGAAACCGTACAATTCACACACATACCGAACCGAACCGTGCAATCCATCGCAAACCGCAATTCATGTACTGCCCAGAAAAATATGTAAAACAGAGATTCTAGGAGTATCTTATCCAGTCTCTCTGATTAAAACATTAGCGTATAAGACCAAATCAGAGGATGACACAATTAAAATCACACCATTTTCCCATTATAAGCCTATACAAACCATATGTGGGATAAGCTTATTTAGTGATAAGTTTGATTCTATTAGCCAGAGCACCTTTTATCATGAACTAAAAAAAAAGAACCGTAGAGAACCGAAAACCGTGACCTTGACACCGCGATATGAACCGAACCGTGAATTTTGTGAACCGTACCACCCCTACATTACATTACATCACATCACATCACATCACATCAACATTACATTACATTACATTACATTACATTACATTACATTACATCACATTACATTACATTACATTACATTACATTACATCACATCACATCACATCATATCACATCATATCACAGCCTTCTAAATCAAACCCTGCACTTAAAGTGAAACTGTACCCTATGGAAATAATCTCATTTCTCACCTCCCCTTGAGTTAAATGATATAGTTAAATATTTTACCTTTCTCCTGTGCTTCCAAACATTCCCTGAGTCTAGTAGTGTTAGCATATTCCAAGTTAGCATATATCATTGAATCTTATGGGTCCCGCTAGCAGGTAGCTGGACACATACTAAGATACAATGATAATTGCTAGCTTGTAACTAGAAGTAGCATCAACAGACCAAGAAAATGGAAGAAGAAAGGTAGAACTCAACAATGTAATTGAAGGAGAGGTGCAACATGAACTTATTTCCAGATTGTTATCTGTTTTCTATGATCTATTATCTCTTTAAAAATGCTACAGTATGTGGTAAAAATCCTGGACACATTGATGCTCGAGCACGAATCATTAATGATATGTGTTTATTTCAATGGGGTAATATGAAATTGTGCATTATTAAAAAATCAGGACTGTCCAGGAATTTACCCGGACAGATCAGAAAAACCGGGACAATACAGGAAAAAACCTGTACGTGTGGCAACACTAGTATGTGGTGTTCAACATGTTCATCCATTCACTCATGGAGACAGCACAACATCTGCAGCCAATGCGACAGCGATGCAGCCAAAGCAACTGGCACACAGTGTAGAGCGCTTTACAGTGAATGAGTTGGCGTTGGTCTCCACTTTCAAGTCAAGAAAAGTCAAGTCAGCTTTCTAGTGAGAGCACACCAGAGAAAATGTCTCCACTACATAGGATACAACTTTTAAAGTGTTATCTCATCCAGGGCCACTGACAGCTTTGGCTGGGCCCAAGACAAAGTAATCTGAGAGGGCCCCAAATCTAGTACAAACAATATATTGAAGACTCAGTTCTGACTTCTGAGCCCCCTGTCTCCCTGGGGCCTGGCCAAGTGACCCCTGTTGTCTTCCCTGATCTTACCATAACAACTGCCATTGAATTACGTAAGAAGATCAACCCCTCTTGATTTACTGAAAGTGCTTCATTCAATGGGTCCAAAGTCTCAAGTGTATTTTGGTCTCTTGTGCACTCTAGATAAGATGTTTATGTAGGAAAATTCCCAAAAAGGGGTCCACAAGTTTGTCTGTGTTTTGATTAAAACAATATTTGCCTTCGTAAGTATTTTGCTAATGACTGTTGGCAATGAGTGCAGTGACATAATTACAAGTCCAGAGTAATGGGGACAGTTGGGGACACCGGATCTGGTGACTGTGGTAACATACTGGCTGGGGACACACATCTGGGGCAAATTATGTGTATCTACATTCACTCACACACACACACACACACACACACACACACACACACACACACACACACACACACACACACACACACACACACACACACACACACACACACACACACACACACACACACACACACACACACACACACACACACACACACACACAATCATGTAGACAAACAAACAACATTCACACACGCTCAGTTGCATACTTGTACAACCAGCTGGTGACATAAGAACATTCCTTATTCTTCTGAAGACTAGCCAACTGGGACACACAGACATATGCTCGCACGTGCCCACACACGCAAAAGACAGGGCCACACTTACATTTCGCTGGGTGCAAACTCAGGAGCATCCATGCGGTAGCCTTCCATGATCATCTTGTAAAACTTGGCATCCACCGGAACACCAGGGTATGGGCTTTTGCCTGAATAGGAAAATTATAAAGAGAGAGAGAGAGAGAGAGAGAGAGAGAGAGAGAGAGAGAGAGAGAGAGAGAGAGAGAGAGAGAGAGAGAGAGAGAGAGAGAGATTTAGGCAGAAAAAGACAAATCACAAATGACAGCGAACTAAAGAACATAGAGTCGATATGAGAGAAGAAAGTACGGGCAGGCATACAGAGAGAGAAACAGAAGGAAAGAATGCTTGTGCATACATTGCAACCTCTCTATCTGCCCGCACACTGTTGTAGTACTCTGTCTGATCCCTGATGTCAGATCAGCTTTTTCCATCTGAGAGACAGTCTCTCTCTCATTACTCTGTCTCGGAGGTCTTCTCTCTGGGTAAACCTGCCAGCTGTTGATTTGAGATCAGCCTTTCCCATCTGACTCAGATGATCAGAGACCCAACCTTTCTCTCCCATTACTTTTGGGTTTGGAGGTCTTCTCTTTGGGTAAACCTGTGTGCAGCAGATCTTAGCCTTTTTCCATCTGAGTCTCTCTCGCTCTCGCTCTCGCTCTCTCGCTCTCTCGCTCTCTCTCTCTCTCTCTCTCTCTCTCTCTCTCTCTCTCTCTCTCTCTCTCTCTCTCTCAGTCAGACAGAGTCTCTCTCTATCAGTCAGACAGAGCTGTACATGAGCCTCAGTGACAGACCCAGATGGACGAAAGTAACCAGCTGTACAAGGAGAGGGTCAGCCAACTCTAGTGCATAGACACAAGTGACTGCCTCATCAATTTACTGCCTTACGGTTGAAAAATTAGATTTTTGTCTCAAAAAAGAGGAAGGGAGTGTGCCAAGTTAGAACAACTCTTACATTCTATACACCAAGTGCTGTTCGGCAACGGATATCATACACTTGAGGTCTCACTGTTTCACACAGTAAGAAGGTTGCCTGGTAGTGATCAGGAAGTTTTCAAAATCTGATGCATACTGACACCATGACAATAAAAAACCCTTTCATATAATGGATAATGCATATGCCTTCCATCTGACACCTTAGCCCCAAAAAAACGACAATGACCCATATGCTGTCCATCTTATGTGGGATCTTTGTGCATCTTCCACTGGTCTTTTGTACTCGGGGACTGCCACTTGGATTTTGTAGACTGTTGTGCGCTACTGTCAAGTTCATTTGTGTCTTGTTTGCAGAGCACACTACTCACGCTAGACTGCGATGTCGTAAATTTGTAAATGTTTAGTGGGTAATGAAGCATGTAATTACTAAATGCCACTATCGTCAACCTGCTTAGGCAAAGAGACTCTTCCCCGCAGCAACCATGGACTCCACTGCAGGCTAAATAAGGCAAGATGTAATGGGTCTGATGGGTTTGTTAAGTATGTGAACTTTAAAGGTTGCTAAATATTACTGAGGCTAATTAGGTACATAACATTTGACTCTTTTGTTGTTGGAACATTTTCATTCTGCTGTATGCACTCCAACGAACATACAAAAGCAAAGCGAAAGACGCATCAAGCAGCAGGCACCAGCTGTTTGCCATCGACCTCAAGCTTTCATCCGTCCCCATAAACCGTAAAAGTCAGTCCATCAACCTCCACGGATCTGAGATCAGCTGTAAAAACAAGTTACGGAAAGTTCAGCACTGACGTGCATCAGCCGCCTGCAGGCCTACCCAGAGACGATTAAGAGAAGAGAAAGAGAGAGAGATAGAGAGAAAGAGAGAGAGAGAGCGAGACAGCGTGAGAGAGAGAGAGAGTGAGAGAGAGAGAGAGAGAGAGAGAGAGAGAGAAAGAGAGAGAGAGTGAGAGTGAGAGAGTGAGAGAGAGAGAGAGAGAGAGAGAGAGAGAGAGAGAGAGAGAGAGAGAGAGAGAGAGAGAGAGAGAGAGAGAGAGAGAGAGAGAGAGAGAGAGGCAGAGATCTGAGATCAGGTTTACCCAGGGAGAAGACCACCAAAGGTAGAAGACCTCTCAGACAAAGTAATGAGAGAAAAACTATTTTATCCAATGGAAAAAGCTGATGTCAGGGAGAGGAGGGAAGTTATGTATGAGATCATGCGTCAGTCCTCTCGGGTGTCCTGGTTAAGAGACAGAGGCTGATCTGAGATAAAGGGAGGCTTACCCAGAGAGATCTTTTGAATGTAATGTGAGAGACTATTTCTCAAATGGAAACGGCTGACCTGAGATCAGGCCAGGCTTACCCGGGGAGATGACCGACAATGTGAGATCATGCTCCAGCGTACTCTCGAGTGTCGAGAGACTGATCTAAGATCAGTGGAGGCTTACCCAGTGAGAAGATCTCCCACAGCAGGATGCCGTAGGACCAGACGTCACTCTCAAACGTGTACACGCAGTCGAATATGCTCTCCGGTGACATCCACTTGACCGGGAGACGGGCCTGTGACGGAAATACAGCATTATATCACTATATTGTAAGGGGACTCACAAGCCTCATTTGATGACTTGAAGGATAGGAACACAAATGAGGAGAACGCAGATTTCAGAAACTTACATTGCCTTTGACAATATAGTTGCAGTCCGTCGTGATGTCCCGGGCAAGTCCAAAGTCACAGATCTTGGCCACCCTGCCTTCGGTGAGGAGGATGTTCCTGGCTGCCAGGTCTCTGTGAATACACTGCAAAACACATACAATATATTTCATTGTTTTTGTCCACCATTTAAAGCACTGTACACACAGAGATACACAAAAGTAAAAGTAAAAGTAAAAAAAAAAGAAACACAGTTTCCTTCCAACACAGGTAATGTATCTGAGTAACCAGTAAACCTGTGTACTTGTCTTACGATCAGCTGACTCTGCGCTGATTGGCTCAAATTTGTGGTGGGCCTTTGTTAGGTTTTAAGTGTTTTTCAACACCTCATTAGATACAATGGAGTAACAGGTGTGACAGCAATGTAGTATCATGGACTAGTATCAATTTAGGCCACTTTCACATTTGACACCTCTGAGTACACATAAACAAAAATGAAACAGGTGAAACAGTTGCATGTGAACAGTGCAAGTTCAGTACATACGTAACTCTGATGATAGCTGAGGAACTACTGCCTAACATTCAATCTGACATGTGCCCATGCACGGCATTACACGCACACACTCACACCCAGAATCACAACTAGACAAGTGAGCACAAACACACGCACACGCACACGCACACACAAACACACACAAAAGAACACACACACAAACACACACACACACGAACACACAGCCAGGCGCAGTTCAGTTCACACTTAAGCCTAATTTATAGCCTCGAGCCGAGTGTTGAAATATTGATCAGGGCCATTAGGGCCGGCAGACGGCATGCCTCAAAGCACCCGACTGGCTAAAGTGCTGCTCTCCTCCCTCAGACTCAACTGATGGAGGAGGACGCACATTGATTCCAACTCTTAATATATTACATTTACCCACACCTTACATTACTTGATGTTATGTATATGTATGTACAGGTGTCTATGATTGATTTCAAGACATAACCGTAAGTGTGTGTGTCTGTGTGTGTGTGTGTGTGTGTGTGTGTGTGTGTGTGTGTGTGTGTGTGTGTGTGTGTGTGTGTGTGTGTGTGTGTGTGTGTGTGTGTGTGTGTGTGTGTGTGTGTGTGTGTGTGTGTGTGTGTGTGTGTGTGTGTGTGTGTCTGTGTGTGTGTCTGTGTTTGAGCGCTTGTAATCAGATCAGCGAGCGGCATCGTATGACTTGTGTCGAATTCGGCAGACTGAAGAAGAAGAAGGAGGAGGAGAAGGAGTCTTCTAAGGTTACACTGTTGGGACTCGTCGTGAAGAGTAAAAGGATGTTTTACTATCATGTGAGCTATCTGCCATTACACACACCGAGATACCTATAATTGAGGCCATGGCTGGACTGGTAATGCAGCATACAGAGCATTTTCCCGGTGGGCCGTCAGTGCTCCGAGGCCAATGCTCTTGTTTTTCTGATTTTATTTTTCCCTTTTAGGATAACTTCAGGCAATTTCAACATGCTGTTGAATTGTACCTGGTGATGCTGCATGTTTCGACTCAGCCCTTTCCGAGATCTGAGCTATTCTAATGGGGGCAGTCTTTGTTTACATTAAAAACTTTCTTAACACATGGTAGGCTTACTCCAAATATTATCCCAAAAAAATCGCTGTTTGCTAGTTGTCTGCTGATTTTGCATAACCCTTTGGATGTTATTAGTAATAAATCAAGATGTTTTTTGGAAATGTAAACAGATACCTGCCCCCATTACAATGACCAGGATCTCGGAAAAGGCTGAAGGAAAACAAAATCTCAGCTAATGACAAGTTCAGGGTAGTGTGAGCATTGCAACTGCATGTTGAAATTTATCAAGTTATGGACAATATTTCAAGTTATGGACACTGCGCAGGAAATGGTCAAAAAAGGTACTGTAACTATGCTGCTCATTGAAACTGGGTTGCCTATTGCCAAATTTGATCTTTACATAAAAGTTTACTAAGTAATAAACAAATATTTTCAACTATGGTCCAAGTACAGTAATTTTTGCAGCTAAAATTCAAAATGGTGGACCATGGAGAAGATCCCCCTTTTCATGTATGAAAAGTGCAATTTTTTCAGTCATAATGAATACTTAGAATTTGATGGTGGTGTTAAGTATTCATGAAAAAGGTAACATCAGTGAATGGGCAGCATGAATTCTGGAAATAAACAACTAAAAATCTCACACAGCGTCCCTTTAAGACCAGCCCACAATTGAAATGGGGTGGCCCCTTAGTCCATCTCTGATTTACACAGCCCATCATTATACAGTGTGTGTCTATGGCAAAATTGTGGGCTGGTCTATGGAAAAAAAATACCTGGGCTGTTTTTTTTTTTGCCTCAGTCCAACCCCGAATGAGCATAATGCCGAGGGACAACACGCCAGCGGCAGAAGCTGCCTCTTCAAATTATCAGACTGCAGTATGCCGCTAGCATTGGGAAGAAATATGCTGCGTGATCAGCATTTACGTGTCTGGAATGTTATTACCAATAGGAATGCCAGCACAACCGCCTTGGAGTTCACACCTGTCTGACAACTTAAATGATTGGGGTTGAGTAAAGAAAGAGAAAATGAAGAAATGGAATTGCCTACAGGTTGGGAGTGGAATTGTCAATCATTCAAATTACAGTGAAAAATTGCCTACTTCTTGAAAATGTTCTTAGTGTGGTAAATGGCCAATGGAATGTGGCCAAGTGAATTCAGGAGTGCCTTTTAACCTTGTTTCCAGTAATAGATGAACACCTGAAGCAATCTTTTGAGGTTGAGTGCTTGAAGTGGAAAAAAAGAGGTGCAGGAACTCTAATCGTCCGAAAATACCATCCAAAAAGAAGTACAGGAATCCTGATTTTCCGACAGTCTCATCAGTACCAAATCAGTACAAGTCACGTTCTTGTAGGCCTATTGCCAGCACACATTTTGAAACAACTTGTTTTGAACTTACAAAATGCAGCGCACAAGATAAATTCTGCCGGAACGCTGATGATGAAAATTATGAGGAAGGGGAACTGGGTTCATCACTAAACATTTGTAAGATTTACGACAGCATAGTCTAGAGTGAATAGTTCTCTGAAAACAAAACACCTATGACCTTGATCCGGTAGTACAGTAAGCAAGCAGTCTACAATACAAAATCCAAGGCACACAAGGCACACCAAAAGACTCACATTCTTGGACAATAAGAGCGTTTTCTAAACATTGTGAAGAAAGCTGGTCAATGAGAGACATCTTTACCACATTTCATAATAACTAGCACAATGTCTTCAATTAAGCAAAATAAATTCAGGTCATAACCACCATAACCAAGGGTATCAATGTATATAAAATATCATTGTGATATTAATGGCAAAGTCTCTATATATAGATACAGTATGGTGGTTGGGTTGTCAAGATATAAGTGTCCCTTATATTTGTACAGGCCATTTCATATGGTAAAGAAATATGTATTTACATTTTTGGAGGCCAGGAAGTCCATGCCCTTGGCCACCTGGTAGGAGAAGCTGAGCAGGTCCTCTGTGTCCAGGGGCAGCAGGTCATCCTGCACCGGCTCATTCGACTCACTTACACCTGAGGAGCACACATTAACACATAAACACACATGAGCACGCTGGCACACTGACACGCACGCATGCACGCACGCACGCACGCACAGAAAATAATGGCACAAAAAAAGTACAGTGGACCTAGACAAATGAACACAATAGAGTTGAAGAGAAGAGAAGAGAAGAGAGGAGAGGAGAGGAGAGGAGAGGAGAGGAGAGGAGAAGAGAAGAGAAGAGAAGAGAAGAGAAGAGAAGAGAAGAGAAGAGAAGAGAAGAGAAGAGAAGAGAAGAGAAGAGAAGAGAAGAGAAAAGAAAAGAAGAGAGCAGAGCAGACCCCCACAAGGCTTGACCTGGTCATGGGCATCACTGCAGTTGAGCTCACCTCTGCGTTGTGATCTCCTGTCTGCTGTGGGCCGGGAGGGTGACAGGGGCCCCGACGTCGAGGGCCTCATGTCCACGTAGGCACCATTGGCTTCACCTGGGGGAGGGCTAAGGGGGAGAGAAATGGGTAAAGAGGGGGTGAGGGAATTATACTGTTTACCCTCTCTTCTTTTTTTTTATTACATTACAGTTAGCTGACGCTATTATCCAAAGCGACTTACTGTTATTGACAGGGCATTGGTTTCAGTCCCCGGGGGAAGTGTGGGGATTAGGTGCCTCAGGGGATTAGGTGCCTGAGGTGTAGGGAGAGGTAAGGGTGGGATTCGAACCCGCGACCCTCTGATCTTAAGACCACCTCTCTAACCATTAGGCCACATCTGATCTTACAATACACTTCCCTTTTACAGACGACCTACAGTATAAACAGAACTGATTGATGTGTGTATTTCTTAGGGGGCATGTCCCAATCATTTCCCTTTTACTATTACCATCTAAAACCAAAGTTGTGCTTCCCCCAAAATGATGAAATAATAATAATAATAATAAGGAAAAATAAAATAAAAAAAATAATAAATAATAATAATAATAATAATAAAAATGTCCTCCATACCTAGAGGGGGTGTTGTTATTCTTGCTGGGCCCAGAGGTGAGCAGAGGGATGTTTCTGTACTGGCTGTCCTCTCCTTCCTTTGACCAGAAAAACGAGTCTCTTTTTCTCCGCAGGAAGTTCAGAAGATCGCCAAAGCAACAGTACTCTGTGATCACGAGGGTGGGACCTGGCGTCATATGAGGGTCACACGCACACACACACACACACACACACACACACACACACACACACACACACACACACACACACACACACACACACACACACACACACACACACACACACACACACACACACACACACACACACACACACACACACACACACACACACACACACACACACACACACACACACACACACACACAGCCACAACAAACAAAAACAAAAAAACAGTCACCAAAAGTTCACCCAAGTTGTTTGCCAGAAAGAGCTCTGTTCCCAGGACTTTCCCTGTAAACGAGGAGAAGCTACTATCTGGCCTTACCTCCAACAGTGCAGGCGCCAAGCAGATTGACGATGTTGATGTGGTTACCTAGGTAACTCAGTACCTTCAGCTCTGACATCAGGGCCTCCTTTTCCGTGGCATGGGCACTGGCTGTTGGCACACACGCACGCAGGTACACACACACACACACACACAACACACACAGATACATACACATACATACACACACACACACACACACACACACACACACACACACACACACACACACACACACACACACACACACACACACACACACACACACACACACACACACACACACACACACACACGGAGACATGGGAGTTAAAAACAGTGTTTGTGTGCATGACTACACACACACACACACACACACACACACAAGGAGACATGGGAGTTATAAACAGTGTTTGTGTGCACGACTACACAGACACACACACAGACACACACACACACACACACACACACACACACACACACACACACACACACACACACACACACACACACACACACACACACACACACAAATAGACACACACACACACACACACACAAATAGACTGGCCAAGGAGAAAGGGAAAGATTTATCTGTGTCATAAATCTTACTTCCATCAGATTACAAACATGCACGTGCACACATACGCATGGATGCATGCAGGCAGACCCCTGCACACACACATGCACTCACGCACGCTCGCATGCACGCACACACACACAACCATGAATGTCTTCCAACCATCTGATAATTGTGATCACCTCGCAAACACACACACACATTCTCAACTTCTGGGCTAAACCATTTAAGCCTGATGCTGCCTATACGCTGCATTGACCTACTGTAGGTGCCTGGAGTGACATACTGAAGAGTAGACGCTGCATTCAGGCTCTTGATATTTGAGGATTTTAAAAATAAAAGGTAACACTTTATTTTAGGGATACATCTATAAGCACTAATTCATACAATGTTAATGCCTGCATAAGTAACTTGTAAGGCATGTACTAAGCAAACGCTAAGGCCTACTAGGTCCTTACTAAGGTTAAATTGGTAATAAATCCCTTATTGTGCATGAACAAGACATTTGCGAATATATGCCAAACAAATGTTTGATTTTGCTTTGTACATGCCTTACAAGTTACTTATACAGGCACATTGTATGTATTAGTGCTAATAGATGTATCCCTAAAATAAAGTACAACCAAAAAAATGTGGGTATGTAGCAGCTGAATGAACACATTCTGCAAGATGAGGGTACTAGCTTTTAAATGCACGTTTTTGCATTTCATGTTTTTACGTGCCTCTGAGATATTTTCTATAGGCTGAGGGTACCTTTTCCCAAAACGGGCCTAGGCATTCTGCAGCCATATTTTGCAGGTGCCTTGGGCTTAACTGGGTTAAGCAACATTAA
>NC_085862.1:33870868-33890868 GCF_034702125.1 Engraulis encrasicolus | reverse complement strand
CTGTGTAGAGTACAGTAAGCTGTTTAGTGCTAATGAGCTTTATGGGGCTCTGCGAAGCTGAGAGTGCAGAGTGTGCAGGTTCTAATCTGTGGTAAACCTGTCAGAGCCTTCCCAAAGCCAGGGCTTCTTTACTCGCCCTCACTCACTCACTTCATCCAAAAAACCTAGCCCTCCCCTCCCTTATTGCAAGCACACACTCACAGACACACACACACACACACACACACACACACACACACATACATGCACACGCAAGAACAAACACACACACACGTACACATCAACGCACCCACCTGCCCATTTTTTGGCCCTGCTTCATCAAAAAAAAAAAAGATTCCCATCCATAGCATGTCTGTCTCTTGAACTGTAGGTTCACTTGCAGATGTGAACACATACTATACTATACACATACACGGACGGGCGAGCACACACTCACTCACTCACACACACACTCTCTCTCTCTCTCTCTCTCTCTCTCTAGTGATCTGCATCGACTGTACCCACTTAAAACATTCTTAAGTGGCTCCCCACATATTGAGTTACCAGCCCTGTGGAATGTCTAGCATTCCAATGGACCCCACCAAACACATTCCATTTACGCTTCAACAATCAAGTGTGTCTGTGTCCATGTGTGTGTGTCTGTGTGTGTGTGTGTGTGTGTGTGTGTGTGTGTGTGTGTGTGTGTGTGTGTGTGTGTGTGTGTGTGTGTGTGTGTGTGTGTGTGTGTGTGTGTGTGTGTGTGTGTGTGTGTGTGTGTGTGAGCGTGTGTGTGCGCGTGCGTGCGTGTGCATCCGCGCACGAGCGAGTGAAAGAGAGGGAGAGAGAGAGTGCATGTTTGTGTGAAGTGTGTGTACGGGCTGGCCATGTGCAATGTGTGTGCATGTGGGTTTTATGCACCTGCATGTGTCCTGGCTCGTTGTGTCTCAAAATCAACGGCTAAATATTTAAACAGTGCTCACTCTACAAGCACCTGACTGGCACCCAAGTCCCCCGTCCTTGCCCGCACCCTCCTTACACTCACTCCCTAGCTTCAAGGTCTCTTGCTTTGAGGGAAAACACCCTCCTGGTTTGTCCATGACTCCAGGGCTTTTTCCGACACTAACTGTCAAAGCCATCTTGACTTAGGCTCTCCTGCAATGGTGTAAGACCAGTGTAGACAAAATGCAATATCAGACGGGGTGTATCCCACCTTACCCATGCAAGACTTACTGACATGAATCTAGACTGCATATCTACAAAACCTACTTTATTATTTCACTGCAGGAGGTACTAAATGAGTCAGCATCTCTCTGTATGCGATAAATAAGCTTTCCAAACGAAGATTCTAGGTGCGTCCAACTTAAACACTTAAACGCATCCGATAGCCGCTATCTTGCTCACTAGATTCTGGTGCAGTTGGCATGGTTCCTACAACTTAACAAACAGTAAAAGATTAAAAAATACCCTACCCTAACGGCAGATAAGCGGGATAACGGTCTTCGAGGTCAACCAGTTCCACAAAGTTAATGGCTTGGTGGAGGCAACTCTGTCTCTGTCACGCACTTTGCCAAAGTTCTAAGCCCCCGAATCGCTATTGATTTTGTGGAATCGGTCACCTCGTCGGCCGTTATCCCTTACGTACGTATAGCCAAGCTAAATGCAAATGTGATGATCAGCAACTTGCAATCATGAGCAGCCAGGTGCAAGCGCTTTAAACTTAAGCTCAGAGTCATCCTCTCCAGGCAGAAATCATTTGTCAATGAGGGACAGGCAACAAGCTGGCAATGAAGTAATGCACAGAAACACAAACACTTGCACAATCAATGAGGTGTGTGCAGTGTAGTACACGGTTCTCAGGAACTGTAATGAACACAGGTTTGTAATTCATTGCCAGTCATCAGATAAGACAGACTCAAACAAAGCTCTGTTCTCTGTAAACAAGAGTAATGTGCTGGAGAGTGTGCCAGCAAATGTTGTTGATGGTGTGGAGGCCATTGGCAGAGAACCACCACAGATTAGTCAAAGTCAAAACATACAGTCCCCATGCACAGCCAGTGTCCAGGCACTGGTGACATGCAGTCATATGTAGACCTAATGAAAAATAAAAACGTAAATCACCGCACACCGCACACTGCAAACCGCACACTTTGATTGGCTAAATATTTATTCTGGTCAACAAAAAATACATTACTACACTTAACAATTAAATAAACTGAGATACTGTTATTCATTTAAAACATTGGCTTTTATTGCATTGAGTTTGTGTATCCAATAGGCCTCTCTCTGCAGCAGCTGTTTCATTAATTACCCCCTTGTGGGTTTGGTTGTACATGTTCTATATGAATACATTTTAGGGAATTTTAGGGCCAAGGTTATTGGCAATTATCAACAAATCCAAATGTACAGTAAAGCCAGGCTACAGTATAAATGCCATGTGTCATGATCAGTCACTAGCAATCGTCTACAGCAGGGTTGTCAAACTCATTTCAGTTCACGGGCCATATACAGCCTATTTGACCTTAAGTGGGCCGGGTCAGTAACGCTTCTGCAAAACATCAGCAATTCCAATATGAAGCAGAAATTTGCGGTCAATCATCTTGAGCTGGATGACAGCGGGTGTATCAGGAGCATTCACGGTATATAGTCCGATTCGGACGGACCCCCGGTAATTCAGAATAATTACGGAGAATGTCTGAGTTCTTAGTCCTGTGTGAATGCGACATGTAAATAATATGTGAGCTAATCATTCCGCCACGAATTACCTACTGTATTTCGGCAAAACACAGACGGCCTTGGGTAATTTCATGTCCCATGTCCACAGCACGCCGTTTGCACCCCCTTATAATGTCTGTGAATTGAGTAAATAACGGACGTTTGCTTATCCCATCAGAAAGCGCCACGAAAAATCACAGAGGTCCGGGGGCAATTGCGAATTACCAGGAGTCTATAGGTAATTCATCCCGTGCAAATCAAGCTTCATGACAACAGCAAAAAAGCCACATTTGTTGTATTAGAAGCTTGAAATATCAGACAACTGCAGAAAATTGTGTGATGGGCTAGAGATTTACTTCTTATTTTGACATTCTTATTTTTTTCTCTCTACAAGTTTGGGGCCGGATTGAACGCATTGACATCTGACGGGCCACATCTGGCCACCGGGCCTTATGTTTGACACCTGGTGGTCTACAGTCAGATACAATCACTTTAAAATTTAGCTGATTCATCACTTCCAGGAAGAGATCATTTGCCAATGAGGGACAGGAGATAAGCTGACAAGGAACTCACACAGCTAAGCTATACGCAAAACATAAACACTTGCACAATGAATGAGGTGTGTGCAGAGCTGTACACGGTTCTTAGGAACCGTAATGAACACAGCTTCGTGACTCATTGCCAGTCATCAGACGAGACAGACACAAACAAAGCTCTGTTCTCTGTAAACGAGCCCAGGAGCGTCTTCAAATAGAAACGATAGGAGAGTGTAAGCAGAACACAGAGTAGTTCCAATTAGACGAGGAGTAACGCGCTGCAGAGTGTGCCAACAGCTTTTGTTGATGTTCATTTTATGGATGGTGTGGAGGCTATTGGCAAAGAACCAACTAAAGATTAGGAGTAAAGATTAGGAGTCGGAGATGGAGTGAGGTAGACCAAGACGTGCCTTTGTGTGTGTGTGTGTGTGTGTGTGTGTGTGTGTGTGTGTGTGTGTGTGTGTGTGTGTGTGTGTGTGTGTGTGTGTGTGTGTGTGTGTGTGTGTGTGTGTGTGTGTGTGTGTGCGTGCGTGCGTGCGTGCGTGTGTGTGTGTGTGTATGTGTGTGTGTGTGTGTGTGGTTTCAGAGGAGTGTTAAGGAAAACCTCCAGAACATCCACTGGGGGGGACGGGAACGTCCTTAAGTCAAAGTGTGAGGCTGCACCCTTACCTATCCATCACCCACGTATAACACAATCTGGACTTTCTTCCAGGATATCACACCAAATTTGGAAGACAAGCCAAAGCCAAGTTCAGTAACACTGAGGTGAGTTCTATGGAAGAAACCAATGCTGTCACAGAATGATGGCTGTGCGTTTCACAATCTCCAGTCAACATGTAGCCTGCTTATTTAAGAAATATTATGGGATAGGAAATCAACTTTAATTGCCCAGCTTTTTTGCAGACTTTAGCGCTATATTGTATGGCTACTCAAGCCAAGTATATGTCAAGCACACCTATTTATGCAGGTAGGAACTGATCCCTACTTTGGTGTGCTCCCATAGACATGAACAACTAGACTGCCTGTGCAGTCGCCTTCGACTGCTTAAGGTATATCCCCGAAACGCGACGCTTCCAGTCCCCAATCATTCCTACCACTCCCGTCCACCTTTTCATGAACGTTTATGATGAATACAAAATATAAAATAAATACATTTGATATCTATACATAGATCAATGACGTGCATAGGCTTAAAACCAAATGACTATTGTGAAAATGAAGGAAAAATGGGGCAAATGGTAACACTGTTTTAATGGTTCACTATTACAGTGGATATACCACATTAGGTACAGTGTAATAACCAGTGCAACAATATTTAATACCACGTCATACCAGTGTGACACCATGTACCAATTTTGTACTTATATCATGTAGGCTATTTGTGTGTAAGTGGTATTACATGGTATTGCATATTTGTACACTGGTATTACACTAGTATTACATGGTATTGCATATTGTTACACTGGTTATTACACTGTACCTGGTATTGCCCATTTTTACACAGGTATTACACTAGTATTACAATGGTATTAAATATTGTTACACTGGTTATTACACTGTAGGCCTACCTGATATGGTAGATTCACTGAAAATGGTGAACCATTAAATTAAGGAGTTACTGGGCAAATCAATCCACCCAGTCAGAAGTTATGGGCCAAATAAAAATTCCACCATTTTGAAAGTGTTGACCTCCAAACTCGAATCAGTTCATGAACCTACCCTGCAGCATTCAGACACCAAATCTGGGACAAATCCATCCACCCGGTCAGAAGTAATGGGCCAAACAAAAAATTCGGCCATCTTGAATTCGGCCATCTTGAAATTGTTGACCTCCAAACTCGAATCAGTTCATGAACCTAGCCTAGAACATTCACACACCAAATCTGTGACAAATCCATCCACCCGGTCAGAAGTAATGGGCCAAACAAAAATTCGGCCATCTTGAATTCGGACATCTTGAAATTGTTGACCTCCAAACTCCAATCAGTTCATGAACCTACCCTAGAAACATTCACACACCAAATCTGGGACAAATCCATCCACCCGGTCAGAAGTTATGGACCAAACAAAAATTCGGCCATCTTGAATTCGGACATCTTGAAAGTGTTAACCTCCAAACTGTAATCAGTTCATGAACCCACCCTAGAGCATTCACACACCAAATCTGGGACAAATCCATCCACCCGGTCAGAAGTAATGGGCCAAACAAAAATTCGGCCATCTTGAATTCGGCCATCTTGAAATTGTTGACCTCCAAACTCGAATCAGTTCATGAACCTACCCTAGAACATTCACACACCAAAATCTGAGACAAATCCCTCCACCCCGTCAGAAGTTATGGACCAAACAAAAATTCGGCCATCTTGAATTTGGCCATCTTGAAAGTGTTAACCTCCCAAACTGTAATCAGTTCATGAACCCACCCTAGAGCATTCACACACCAAATCTGGGACAAATCCAACCACCCGGTCAGAAGTAATGGGCCAAACAAAAATTCGGCCATCTTGAATTCGGCCATCTTGAAATTGTTGACCTCCAAACTCGAATCAGTTCATGAACCTATCCTAGAACATTCACACACCAAATCTGGACAAATCCATCCACCCGGTCAGAAGTTATGGACCAAACAAAAATTCGGCCATCTTGAATTCGGCCATCTTGAAAGTGTTAACCTCCAAACTGTAATCAGTTCATGAACCCACCCTAGAGCATTCACACACCAAATCTGGGACAAATCCATCCACCCGGTCAGAAGTAATGGGCCAAACAAAAATTCGGCCATCTTGAATTCGGCCATCTTGAAATTGTTGACCTCCAAACTCGAATCAGTTCATGAACCTGCCCTAGAGCATTCACACACCAAATCTGGGACAAATCCAAACATCCGTTCAAAAGTTATCGCGTTAACACGAAAGACCTTACGCGGCGGCGGCGGACGCGGCGGCGGCGGCGCACGCAAAACCATTACATCCCCGACGCTCCGCGTTTCGGGGATATAATAAACCATAACGTGTCAAGGCCTATCCACCGTCTTTATTTACGCTAAGGGCTACACTTAGCGTTAAGTCAAGATGTATTGCGTTAAGTCAAGATGCATCAAAACTACATTGAAAACTATCCACTATTATTTTAAAATGTTGCTCTGCCGTGTCTGGTGTAGCCAGTGCGATTGATTATGGAGGAGGCTAATTGTTACTGTAGATAAGTCTTCGACTTAACACATCCAGTGTATCTCCAGCTTTAAACTGCCACTCATAGCTCTCGTGCAGGTATGTCAGAGTCAGGCCCGGGGGCCAAATCTGGCCCGCAGAGTCATTTTGTTTGGCCCGTGAGGTAATTTCCAATGTGTATTACAGCTGCCCCACATACACCATCAATGTATAGCATAACACGACTTCAACATGAAATTTGGTGTGTCACAGGAATATGAGTGGGCCCAGTCCAATGAAACAGCTAACACTCACATACAACACAATATATGCAGGCACATTTGAACTACCATATATGATGGGAAGGAGTGTGGGTGGGTATTAAGGGCACAATCTTGGTCCATTTTTAAAAATAAATACTGAGTTTGGCCCATGACTTTGTTCAAAAATGTTGATTTTGGCCCTCAGTCAATTTGAGTTTGACACACCTGCTCTAGTGCTTTCCACACCTTGGAACAGGTGACCTGAATTCCCATGCGGGCACTACCTAGTGACCCATATATGTGTTATGGAGATACGAAGGGATTAACTTTAATACTATCCCAAGGGGAGGGGAACTTAAATGCTACCATGCAAAACACACAGAAGCCAGAGAGACAACAACATAGAGGATGCCAGCAGCAAATCAGCATGCAATAAGAGCAATAAGAGATGGCAACCTTTCCCCCTGGCCAATGCTAGATGCACGTGATGTTCTGGGTTTGGCACCACCCGCAGGCAACGCAATACACTGCAGGCAGGCAGGCAGACAGACAGACAGACAGACGGACAAACAAGCAGACAAACAGACATACACGGTAGGCAACACCTGGCACAACCTTCTTAGGGAGGACAGGTAAGAAGTTGCAGCAGGACGACAACAAAGATCCAAGGCCCAGTCATTGGTCAAGGCCTGGGCTTAAACCCTCATGGCACTTGACTAGAGGTTAAATACTTGGCACTGTAGCCCCACTTCCCAGAAGCACTCTATATGATGCAACATCTGTGATTACAGGAGCAAGTCCAGTGATCAAGAATGAAAGAGCTTGTACACTTACAGACACAGACACAGACACAGACACAGACACGCACACGCACACGCACACGCACACGCACACGCACACGCACACGCACACGCACACGCACACATTCATATACTGTATAACTGGTTGTACATGTGCGTGTGTGTGTGTGTGTGTTTGCGCATTATTTTTTGAGTTTAAGAAAAAGACAGCACACACACATAGACACACACACACACACACACACACACACACACACACACACACACACACACACACACACACACACACACACACACACACACACACACACACACACACACACACACACACACACACACACACACACACACACACAACTCACCACTGATGGAGAAGAGTGTGTAGACCTGCTCCCCCTCCACGGTGGCCACACACTCCAGCGTGGGGAAGTGGCTCTTGCTGATGTTGAGGCGGCTCTCCACCTCGCTGATGCCGAACGCCGGGTTAGACAGCGTCACCGTCACCACGTCCTCCTCTTCCTGCGTGGCGTTCAGCAGCTGGGAACACCTGTCGGCGGGATTACTTGACATTACATTACATTGCATTTGGCATACACTTTTTTTTTAAAGCAAAGTGACTTACAGTCAAGGACATAATTATAGCCAACATCACTAGCAGATACGAAGTGCACAGGAAATATGCGGATGCAAGCGCAGATGCAAAATAGGGTTAGCGTTTTTTTTTTTAAGTAACACCTACACATCATGTCTAGAGTCTGGCCTGGGATTGGGCCAGCTCAAGCATTATTGTAGTAGATCGTCACAAATGAGGAGAATCTTTACTTGCTTCTTGAAATTGATATAACTACTACAGATATGTACCTACCGGTATTACTATAGTATTGTAGGAGCGGGAAAGGATCTGCACACTGCTTGCAAAAGACTTAATTTATTAGGAGCAACGTTTCGATCATAGATCTTCTTCAGGCATCTTGTAGAAGATGCATCTTGTGGAAGATGCCCGAAGAAGATCTATGATCGAAACGTTGCTCCTAATAAATTAAGTCTTTTGCAAGCAGTGTGCAGATCCTTTCCCGCTCCTACATGTGACAGTTTTTTGATTTGGCACCTGCTGATGCTTTTTTGCTGGATGTGCGCACTTTCCACTACATTACTATAGTATTGCACATATTACTGGTTACACCCACATTCAGCTGAGAACACCTGAGGGGGACAGATAGGTGGGATGTGGGTGACAACCTGTTTGTTACGCACACAGAGAAATGTACATATACATACATAAAAACACACATGCATGCATATATACGTGCACATATGAAGAGTTCAGATGCAAAACCCCCTAACTCCATTTCTGAAGACCTGCACTTCTATATTTTTAGAGAACCCTGTTGTTGGTGTGGTTTACGTTCATGTACTTGATAATACATATAAATAGTTATATTACATAAATAGAAGAAAAAAATATGCAATTTTGATAGCTTTGTATTAAATAAAAATGAATTAAGATTATTTTCTGAAAAGGAACTTAGGGGGGTTTACATCTGAACTCTTCATATGCACACGCACACACACGCATGCACGCACGCACGCACGCATGCACACACACACACACACACACACAAACACCCGGGACATGCTTTCTACAGGATATGTGGGCACATGTGGTGCACAAACAAATTGCCATGTGTATTTTATATCAATGTTGTGTGCGAGAGAACACCTGACACAAGGTACACAGACACGTGCGTACGGTGCATTATTGACGAAAGGGCGATCTGCCAAAGTTCCTTGTTGAGGTCGCGGTATACTCTATAGAGTCAGAGAATGGTGGAAAGCATTAATGAGAGCCCCGTTGGCGATCTTCCCCCTAGACGACACCTCCAGTTTTGTGCAAAGTGCTCCGATCGTCCTGAAGCAATCAAAACCTTTAAGAGTGTGGGTTTTTGAGCATTCTATAAAAAGAATGCGTTCTATAACAATGCAAGATTCTACAATTTCATATCGTATTGAATGACGGCGAGAATTCTATAGAACTTTCACTGCCCGAACATTCCCGTCACAACGGTGTGACGGTACACTCTTAAAGGTTAAGTGCAGTTGGTCGCGAGTGGTTGCGTGAGTGATTTAAATCACATAGCAAGTACCCAGCTGAAGACTTTTGGAGTCCTGGTGTAAAAGCAGATTCAAATTAAAATTCTTCTGCAATCCCTGATCATTATAGCATCAAACACTTAACTGAAATCGCATAACACTTGTCTCTCAGTGTAAATCAGACTAATCTGCCCAACAACCCACACTGAGACCTGTATCGGCAGATGTCTGGCTGTGTGTCAAGCCCGTCAGATGTCACGGATAGATTGGAATGCAATCTGTGTGTTTGCGGTTGGAAGTAATGCATTAAGGACAAATCTTGTCCAGGCAGTGAAATGCATGTCTTGTGGACAGCTGATAAGTCTCATCACACGCACAGACACAGAAGCACACAGGCGCGCGCACACACACACACACACACACACACACACACACACACACACACACACACACACACACACACACACACACACACACACACACACACACACACACACACACACACACACACACACACACACACACACACACACACACACACACACACACAGCTACTTAGGTCAGATACCGGAGCACGCTGGACTCAAGTCATGGCCCAATCAGCTGCGTTTGGTGGTTAAATCAAAATGGTACATATAGCCTAAAGTGGAGCACATGAATCCTAAAGCTGAGAGGCCAGGAGGCTTCCATGGAGTTCTGATCAAGCAGTGCATCCTTAACCCTGTTTTCTGTTGAATGAACCATTGTGGCGTTCAAGCCCCACAGGCTGAATAAACTGACCAATAAATGAATAAAACAAACAGGACCTTAAACAAATTATGACCCCAACGGTCGAAATCAGGTTTCTGAGGTTTTCAGGAATGTTCTGCTGCCTCAATCATTACTCACAATCACTTTGGTGGAATCCCAGCCCAACCTGCATATCGGTTGGAAGTGAAGCCTGACAAATTACGAGATGAAGAGGATGAGATAAAAGGTTTGTGTGGCGCTACGAGGAACTGTTGGCGCGTGGCCAAGCTGTACCCAAGTGGAGAGCAGTTTGTAGAGAGCAGATAGCAGCCTTTTGGCTGTAGACATTTTTTTAGCAGTTTCTCACAGTACGCCTCAAGGCCTTTGGATTTACAAACCTCAGCCTAAACTCAGCTGAGGTAAAAGGGTGAGTGCAGCACAGTCCTGAAGGCAAACCCACAAGTTGACGCCTTTTATGGTTTCAAAACCTATCCAAAGCTATTTTTGAACTGTCATCATTTTTTTCTTACAGTACCCAATACTGTATTTCATTACACAATACACATGATACACACACACAGATGGGGAGGGGAAGGAGGAGGGAGAGAGTATGTGTGAATGTGTGTGTGTGTGTGTGTGTGTGTGTGTGTGTGTGTGTGTGTGTGTGTGTGTGTGTGTGTGTGTGTGTGTGTGTGTGTGTGTGTGTGTGTGTGTGTGTGTGTGTGTGTGTGTGTGTGTGCGCGCGCGTGCATGCATGCATGCGTGCGTGCGTGTTCAGGTCAGCATATGTACGTCCTGTTCTGGTCTTATGTACAAGTATTAGGCAAGGCACATTTACAGTGCTTATACAGCACAGTATTAGTATAGCGCAGTATTAAGGTGACATGTGAGATTGTACACCCTCTACTGTTACTTAGTCAAACACAGCTTTAAACAGATAATGCACAAACACATAAACACACAGCCCCACCCCCTCCTCACACACACACACACACACACACACACACACACACACACACACACACACACACACACACACACACACACACACACACACACACACACACACACACACACACACACACACACACACACACACACACAGTTCTGCTAAAGCAGCACATCCCACACCTGTTGTTTGTGTGTTTGTGTGCGCTGGGTAGCCCCCCCTATGGATATGAATGGTGATTACCGTGTGACTGGATAATCGCTTTGTATTGGAGTGACTCACAGGACTCTCACTGGCACCCAGACCTCCCTCTATGACAGCCAACGGTGGCGGGGGTGGTGGTGGTGGTGGTGGTAGGGGTAGCCCCACCTAGTGAACACACCCCATCACATGACCTCCCCGTCGACCAATCACGCGCCACAGTGGGCACGGAGCAACCAAGTCATGCGCCCTCAAGGTGGTCAGCGTGTTGATTTGTCAACATAGTGATGACGTCACAGGGGATCACTGGGCGCATAGCTGATCCAATTATAGTGCGATTGCCACCTCATGTGATGGTCATGATAGTAGGTCAGACCACATGCTTCGGATTTACATAGTGAGTGAGTGAGAATGACAGTGACAGTGTGTCGGTCATTGAGGAGTTTGCATGTGGCTGTAATTGAGGTTTTTAGACCATAACTGTACAAACATACTTTTGGAAACCCCGGCATCTCATCCAGTGTTGCACTAGTTTCTAGTAGCAGATTTGACAGGACATCAAATTTGGTTGATAGTATCCGTACAGTGTGTGTGTGTGTGTGTGTGTGTGTGTGTGTGTGTGTGTGTGTGTGTGTGTGTGTGTGTGTGTGTGTGTGTGTGTGTGTGTGTGTATGCGTGTGTATGTGTGTGCATTTTTGTGCATTATGTGTGTGTGTTTATGTGAGTGTGTGTGTGTATCTGCATTTCTGGGCATTGTGTGTGTGTGTGTGTGTGTGTGTGTGTGTGTGTGTGTGTGTGTGTGTGTGTGTGTGTACTCGTGTATCTGTTTCTATACATTATGTGTGTGAGTGTGTGTGTGTGTGTGTGTGTGTGTGTGTGTGTGTGTGTGTGTGTATACATGTACTGTGCACTGTCGTGTATGTACGTGTGTGTGTGTGTGTGTGCACGCGTGCATCTGTTTCTATACATTGTGCGTGTGTGTGTGTGTGTGTGTGTGTGTGTGTGTGTGTGTGTGTGTGTGTGTGTGTGTGTGTGCATGTGTCCGTGTGTACACATATGTGTGTGTATGCCTATGTGTGTAGCATGTCCGGGGTGAGTCACCTGGTGTGAGGCTGGTCACAGTAGTACCAGGTGATCTGAGGAGCGGGGTAACCTTCGGCAACGCAGCGCACCTGTCCGTCCACCGGGCCCTCGTGAGACACGATCTCCGGCTTGCCTGTCAGGGTCAGAGGTGAAGGTTCAGCTCAGGGGTCAGAGGTCCCTGCTCCTTGACTCAGATGACAACAGCGATAATCACCTGTCATGGCAGCGCGGTAGCGACCGAAAACCGAGAGAACTGAAATTCACACCCAACGGCTAAGGATGCTGTTACTGTAAAGTAGGCCACTCACTAGTGGTCTACGTACTGTATGTAGCAATTCTTTCCAAAAGGAAAATAGGTTATTAACCCCTTAGCACAGCACCTATGTTATAACCTTACTGTCACCAAAATTGTAATGTCTATGTCTTAATCTGTTACTTAAGACTATCGGCACTGCGGTCATAGCAATGTTGTTATGATGTAGTTTCAGTAGGAGTATTTTCAGCAAATAGTGAATAGGCCCGCTGGCGACCCCATCTGCAGTAAGAGGCTACGTAATATACTGTAGCATGTCTTTCAACTTCCACAAAGAAGTCCAATTGCTTACAATTACTCTTTTTATGCTGTACAGTAGGTGTCACACTGGTTTTATATGGTGTGATTACAAGATTGCAAAATGGACTTCGACATTTCTGCTGTACAGGCCAGCTTCGTTATACTTCTTTGATGAGACTGGCATTCTCTTCTGATGATGATAAAATTGAACCTCAGCAGCTTAAAGTGCAGGGGCTAAGACTGCATAGGAGCAGTATATGACAGTATATGGACTCACTTATGACGTGGACGGTGAATGTTTCGTTGACAGAAGCATCCCCATTGGATGCCTCAAAGGCGTAGACTCCGCTCTCTGCCACTTTGAGCCTGACTAGCTTCAGCTCGCTCCTGTAGCTGGAGGGTTGGAGCACAACAATAATTAGACGTTAAATGAGGCATCATCATCATCATCATCATCGTCATCATCATCATCATCATCATCATCATCATCATTATTGTCATCGTCATCGTCATCGTCATTATCATCGTCATCATCCTTTTCATTGACAGGGGCATTGACAAAACCATCCCCATTGGATTGTCAAAGTCATCATCATCCTTTTCATTGACAGAAGCATCCCCATTGGATTGTCAGAGTCATCATCATCCTTTCCATTGACAGAAGCATCCCCATTGGATGCCTCATCTGTGTTGTCTCCGCTTTATGAGACTTGAGCCTGACTAGCTTAAAGTGACACTGTCCCATTTTTGGAAATAAGCTTATTTTATACCTCCCCTTGAGTTAAATAATAGGGTTTTACCATTCTCCTGTACTGTCAACTGTTCTCTGGGTATGGCAGTGCAAATTTTACCTCCATGCTAACAGTTAACATTGAGTCCTATGAGACCAGCTCGCGACTAACTGGTCTCATAGGACTCAATGTTAACTGTTAGCTTGATGGTAAAATTTTCACTGTCATAACTAGAAAACGGTTGACAGTACAGGAGAAAGGTAAAACCCTATTATTTAACTCAAGGGGAGGTGTAAAATAAGCTTATTTCCAAAAATGGGACAGTGTCACTTTAAGTTCACTCCTGTAGCTGTGGGGTGAAACATTACATTACATGATGCCTCTTCTTCCTCCTCCTCCTCCTCCTCCTCCTCCTCCTCATCAGCATCACCATTATCATCATTGTAATCATCTTAATTTTCAGCGAAGAATTGACTGAGCTTCAAGCTCTTTCCCAGCAAAGCCATGAGTACAATCACACAATTGTGTAATAATGTGTGTAACTTTCCATGATGAAAATGTGTATAATGTGTGCAATGTGTGTGCAATCTTCCTCAGATGTTGAGTGCGTATTTAATGTGTTACAGTATTACAACACAGCTGTGTTAGTTTGGCATCAACTCAACTGTCCTTTTTCATTATCTCTGTGTCTGTTGTGGCCTCAGGGTTGGCCGGTAATAGCCAATTCACATAGAGGGGGTAAATGAAGCCTTGACCTCTGATGACCAACCCCTGAGGGCTCTCTATGTGATACACTAAGTGTGTTTGTGGGTAAATATGCCAATGACCTACTGACCTTCCAGCTCAGTCACAACACAACGCCAGCCAGTCAGACACAAACACAGCTGAGGTAAAGATAGGCAGACCTTTGACTCTCAAGACTCGAGAGTTTTACTGCCCTTTTATTGTTTTCTGGTAAAACGAAACTCAGTGTTAAATTGCCACTTGGTGATCACATGAATGTGTCGCTGTGCCATAACCGCTAAAAAAGGGTGCCATTCCCAGTGAGACGGAGGGAACATCATTTATGAGAAGCTGTTGTTGTACCTATAGCAATAATACCCTAAATGAATCAGATGTGCTAATGCAACAGTAAAGTAAGCAAATAAAAACAAAACATTTTAGTAAATGAGTCTTTGTACTGTATTTTTGAATGAAATGGTGAACCTTTATGCAGTTGTATTTCATGGTATGAGCTGCATTCAAAAACTTCCTTTACAATACACTTAGCTAAAGCTTTCATCCAAAGCGATTTACCGTTATTAGAGGATATTGAATACAGCATCCCTGCAGCAATATGGGGGTTAGGTGGCTTGCTCAAGGGCACTTCAAACATGCACGACTTTTCCTATTCGTCAGGGTGAGATCCAAACTTGCAACCCTTTGATCGAAAGACCGACTCCCTAATCAACAGGCCACAGTTGCCCATATTGTGCCCTCTCCCGCCGGCAACCCTGAAATCGGATCTGCACTCCTGACCACTACGTTCTGGCTGGAGACTTGACAAACTTCACACCTCTTCTCTTCAAGTTTCGACAGTGAGACTTCTGTCTTCATCAGAGGGTCACCCTCTGATGAAGATGGAAGTCTCACCATTGAAACAAGTCAGATAAAAGATAACACTTTTGCATGTCTGAAACAAAAAAGAAACTTAAAGAATTGATTTGACTTTAAGACATAATTGATGTCTTAAATATACATCTATTAGACTTCACACCTCTGCTTTGGGACCATGGCATTCCACACCCAGATCAAAGAAAAGACTTGTCCTGAAATAGAAGCCTCCGGAACAGCCGTAGGACATGAGGGTCATTAAATGTTTGCCTTTGAGACGGATATTTGATTGTGCTTGCCTGAGTCTTTTATTGGTGTCATTAGTGGTCCTTTGATGTGCAATTGATTTCACAATGCTGCTCTAACTTCCACTTTTGTGGAAGTGCCAGAGGACAAGACATTCTTTTCAGTACATCACAAATACAACACAATGTTGTGTGCTCAGAGTTCAGAGTTCAGACACAGTCAGTCTGTGTGGACGAGGTGGGGGTTGGCCACAGCTAAACTACACTGATGACAAGGATCAGGATCTGCCTCTCGTGCAAACACAAGTCCAGACCTACAGAGCGGATCCATCTGAACTCTGACAGGACTCAAACTGGACTGAAGCCATTGTGTGTGTGTGTGTGTGTGTGTGTGTGTGTGTGTGTGTGTGTGTGTGTGTGTGTGTGTGTGTGTGTGTGTGTGTGTGTGTGTGTGTGTGTGTGTGTGTGTGTGTGTGTGTGTGTGTGTGTGTGTGTGTGTGTGCGTGCGTGCGTGCGTGCGTGCGTGTGTGTGTGTGTATGTGTGTATGTGTGCGTGAACGCGCATGCGTGTGCATGCGTGTGCATGCATGTTTGTGTGTGCATGCGAACATACATGCGTGCATGTGTGTGTATGCGTACACGCATGTGTGATCATACAGTATGTGTACGTTCTTCCTCACCTGTGTCCTGTGGCCTGGGTGATGATGACGTGATCGGAGGTGTTCCACAGCTCCCGGCCCATGTACCTCCAGGTGAGGTGGTGAGGCCGGGGGAAGGCCTGGATCTGGGCCCTCAGCGACAGGTTCTCCCCCACCCGCACCCGCACCGTCCTGTTGCTCGTCCCATTCACGGTGACGAAGCCTTTACCTGTTGCACATTCAGAGACATTCAGAGACATTCAGAGACATTCAGAGACATTCAGAGGCATTGAGAGATATTCAGAGACATTCGGAGATATTCAGACATGCACGCAGCAAAGAGGCATGGTCATCCACATCGGCAAGACCAGGGCTAATGTGGTTTAATCAGTGTACACAGATGGGTTTTGGTTTAACTCATTTAGCATAGGTTTAGGCCTAGTCATGGCAATGTGGCCAAAGAAATTGTAATGTGTGTGTGTGTGTGCGTGTGTGTGTGCGTGTGTGTGTGCGTGTGTGTGTGTGTGTGTGTGTGTGTGCGTGTGTGTGTGCGTGTGTGTGTGCGTGTGTGTGTGTGTGTGTGTGTGTGTGTGTGTGTGTGTGTGTGTGTGTGTGTGTGTGTGTGTGTGTGTGTGTGTGTGTGTGTGTGTTCTTTCTAGTATTTTAGGGGGACATTTCTACTGTTTATGTAACATTTTGCTGCAAACAACTTGTGTGTGCAACCACAAAGTAGGGATTGTTTTAATGAAACACTCCTAAGCCCAATAATTCAATTTAACCCAATTAAAACCATTTAACACTGATTGCTTTTTCCAAGCATTGGTCCCCCGTTCCTCCAACACATTCAGCGTTGTTTGTATGCGTGTCGCTTTCTCTCTTAGTTTCTCTCACCATAGACCTCCAGCTGTACAGTCTTGGTGCTGGTGCCCCTCTCGTTCTTGGCCTCGCAGACGTACTTGCCCGAGTCGCTGGTGACCACGCTGGAGATGTGCAGCGTCCGGCTGCGCAGGTGGGAGATGACTGGCTCTGTTACGAGGTTCGAGGTCTTCTGCTCTGCGGGGCGCTGGGATGGCAGGGAAAGGATGAAGCCCAGACAGATGAAGAGAAAGAGGAATGGAATGGGTCAACATCTTCACAGGAAAATGTATGATCATAGTGATTCATCAAACACAAATGTATTTATTTCATTCATTCATTCAAGCACAAAGCCCTGCTTACATAGTGATCGCGACGTGTGAATGAACTACCATTTTACTTCTGAGTTACTGCTCTTGAGCCAACTTAGCACTTTGCACTGCAATTGGTACACTTAATTAATTAGTCACTACTTTTGTTGGCAGATAGGTCCATTAATCATGATGAAGGTACCACATGCACTGAGGTGCTGGGGATCAAATGTGTTCATGAACAAGTACCGATGGACTCTTTGTGCTTGGCACCTTGGACTCGGAGTATGGCCTATTGATATATTGATCGATCTATTGGTATTAATTGGTACTAGTCTAACAACATGATCTCCAAAAAATCCGTGCTCCTGGACACGGATGTTAAGGACACAAAATCCGTGTCCAGGAGCACGGATTTGGCCAAAATTCCGTGCTCCTGGACACGGAATTATTTTCCGTGATGGACACACAGAATTGCTCTCTATACTCCCACAGCTCAATGTTTCCACAGTCTTGTGTTTTCTCAGGATTTTTCTAATTTCAAATATTTTGTCTCAAAAAAAACATTTCTTACTGACAGGTTAGGGTTAGAAATTGTTTTGGTCTGGGCAAAGCTAGTTTTCATGCATTCATTATATGAGTTTGATAGCCTAGCAACCAACTGGAAAAGGTATTTCTCAAAAATATGTCTGTAATGACAGGTTAAGGTTAGGGAATGTTTTGGTCAGGGCACAACTTAAATTGCTATAGCATTATTTTGTTTAGGATTAGCATTTGGTATGTGTTTTCTAATGATAGAGTTAACACAGTGCTGTGGTAATATCCTATAGAAAGCACTTCCGTGTGCCCATTACGGAAAACAATTCCGTGTCCAGGAGCACGGAAAACAATTCCGTGTCCAGGAGCACGGAATTTTGGCAAAATCCGTGCTCCTGGACACGGATTTCGTGTCCTTAACATCCGTGTCCAGGAGCACGGATTTTTTGGAGATCAGGCTGAGTCTAATCTCTATTATCATAGTTATGCATGGAGCATGTGTATTGCTGCGCACTAGAAGTTCAGATAAATAAGCAGGTCCGTGGACCCAAACACAGAGTTTTAGAGGGGAGGGTCGGTTCCCACATTGCAATAGACACAAAAAGGTGTAGCACAAGGAGTTTTTTTCATCTTGAGAGTAGAGCAAAGCAGAAGTTTCCGTGTGCTTGCTTCATCAGTACTCTCTGTGCGAACAGTGAGCCCAACGACTGAGAAGCCATAGTTATGATCAAGACATGGATGGCCCTGCCGTGGCCTAACGGTAGGGCACTGGGTTACTACGCCTGCGATCTGGGTTCGATTCCGGCTCGGGTGATTTACCCATCCTCCCGCCATCTCTCTCCCACTCACTCACTGACGCATCTCATACTGTCCTATCGAAATAAATATGCCCCTAAAAAATATTAAAAATTGATTATTTTATATTTATTTTTTATCCTAAACGTAATACCTTTGCTTACAGCTGACTGAAAATGCAACCCAGCACTGCCACTTGATGTAGCGCTCTAATAATCATGCGTACATGGATGAGCAATGTTAATAATGAGCTACTGGTTTACTAACGCAGCAGAATCTATTCTAATGTGTCTGCATGCGTGCCATTGCTTCTAAAGAATGAAATTGACACTACTTCCCTATTTTGATAGCGAAAACAGTTTGGAGCAGCTCCATTAAGAGAAAACTTCATGGTTGTAATGTTAGTAAACCCACAGAGGTTAGATGTAATGTGCCTTCCATGCACTTTAAGTGACATCTTTACATATGGTCGCATTTGCAGGGGATTAGTAGGGTTATTTCTCCGGACCGTTTCACAGGAGTTGCAACTGTCGGCGAAGTACTCTGCTATCTTTACTGACACGGTGCGTTTGGATGGGACTAAATTCGTTATTATTACTTTGCCCAACTGTAGGTCCCCCCATAAAACTAATTGGGTCCAAATAAGGCTTTAGTTTGAGGGTTTGGTTGGAGAAATGCCTGGCTGCAAACTGCACTACAGCTTAGCGCTCCTGTTGCTGCCAGTGCCTCAAGTATGTAATTGTAGAAATGTTACATCCCGAATAAATTGAAATCGGAAAAAAGCTGAGCCCAATCTACGCTGGTTGTTTACAATGTCCATAAGAGCAGCCAAGAAGGTCAGCCAACTACTGTAGTTCTTGGCCAGCAAAAACACACAAACACACAGTCTTTCAAAACAGAGCCAAAGTACACATCATGAAATAATAAAAGATATGGGTGCTAGTAATAGCCCCCTCCTGAATAATATAATTGGGTCATATAATATTGGGTCACCGCCATTAAACAGTTCTCTTGGTTAACATCCAATCAAGGGCAGGCTTGGGTAAGCGGTTAGGGCATCAAACTCGTAGTCCAATGGTTGGCATTGCCAGGTTGGTGGGGGGAGAAATTCACCAGTGCTCTCCCCCATCCTCCTCCATGAGGTACCCTGAGCATGGTACCGTCCCGCCACACTGCTCCCTTTTGGGTGCCTTTGGGGCGCCTTTGGGGCGCCTTTGGGGGCTGCCCCCTTGCACGGTTAAATGATGTGT
>NC_085862.1:33860868-33865868 GCF_034702125.1 Engraulis encrasicolus | reverse complement strand
TTTACAGTGCTTGGACACACATGGAGAGTTGTGGTTTTTTTTAAACATTTTTTGTGGACTTTTGTGCCGTTATTGAGGATAAGTGACAATCATGACAAGTGACGATCATGACGATCATGACAAGAAGAGAGCGAGAGAGAGGTGGGGTAAGATTAAGGGATGACCCAAGTTGGCCCTGAACCTGGGTCTCCATGGCCATGCAAGTCCATCCTTAAAGTGCATGAGTGTGTTGCATCAGTGCACCCCCAGGAGAGCTGAATCTCTCGTAGCGTTCCTCCTTTTCTCTGTGTGCTGAGTAACACTGTCAAATGTAATGTTTAGGAATGATACGGATACTAGGGAACGTTGGTGAACAGGTACAGTATGCCAATATTGACAGGGAGGTCACCACTCCTGTGACATCATCTGAATACAACGCACGTCACCATATCAGCACCCATGTGACCCTGTCTTTTAACCCTCAAAAGAAAACTAATGGCTTGACCTACAATAAAAATCAGAATAAAAGTCAGAACAAGATTGTGCAGTATTCCTATCTGTGAGGAACAATTCGAAAAAAAAGGAAAATGGTTTTAGGTTTGGATGAAACAGCTGAATAGCATTTAAACGGAAAATGTATCCCAACGGGTGGGTTAGCCATCTCAGCAGAAAGACATTTTTGAAGACAGAATATCTTTTAAAGGGCAGTCAGCACCAGCAGTCAGGGAGAAGGGGAGGCCTGAGGTCCTTGTTGGACCATAAAAAGGGAAATACAGGAATGGGTGACAAAAAACACTTTGTCTGACTAAACACCCAGCTGTGAACTCATAGTGAAATCATCAACAACATGTGCATTGGGTGTATAGGCCTATATATAGCATTGAAAAACGAATAAGATACCAATATGCATTGGTAGACATCAGATATTGAACCCAGCAACATTGTGCATTTGGTAGAACACCAAGATCGTCCAGATTGCAATCACATGACACACACACGCACGCAAGCATGCACACACACACACACACACACACACACACACACACACACACACACACACACACACACACACACACACACACACACACACACACACACACACACACACACACACACACACACACACACACACACACACACTCTCTTGCATGCATGCACACACATACACACACACACACACACACACACACACACACACACACACACACACACACACACACACACACACACACACACACACACACACACACACACACACACACACACACACACACACACACACACAGAGGAGGAGGACTGTAAATGACCGTCTTGGGAGGGTCATCACTCGTTTAAGCATGCAATGACAAAACTGCGCCCTTTGTATTCCAGACAAGGCTCGCGTGTATAACCCTTTGTCTCCAGATTGTAAATTAATTCATTTCATTAATGTGTCTCATTTGCTCCTACAATTGCAAAGTCACAGAGGAAGATGTCTTGGCATCGCAAGCCGACCGATGAAAGATCACTTGTACTTGGAGACAACTGCTCTCTTAAACACTTAAGCGGGATAAACTTGATCTGCCAGTAACCAAACAAAGGCTCGCAGCACAGGAGACATAAGCCCAGTATAATCTGTGGCAAATTCATTTGGCCCTAAGCTAGAGCCACAAACCAATTAAATATTTTGTTTGGCAAGCTCTGTCTTCGAGTGATACATTACAAATGTGAGTCAGACAGTTTCCTGTCTTTGGTCGTCATGTGTTATGCTCTGTTTATAACAGCTTTATATACACCACGTCCCCATCCAAGGAGCTTTCTGTTTTGAAAGAGTTCATAAAATGTGCGTGTGGGAGCTGTGATGGTTTACTCATATCTTGCTAAAGAGACATTTTATTCTTGTCCTGTTTATTCGTTTTAGAACACAGTAATTTGAGACCAGAGATATTTCATTCAACATGAAGGAAGTTAAGCACTTTGAATTTCTTCGCAATGTGGTGTGCAGTAAAAGAGAGAATGGGTCCAACAGATCTCTTGGGTTTGTGCCACAGTAGCAAAGAGGCACCCTCTGCCTTCATCATCCTGTCTAGATGTCTAGAGAGTGCTAGTGATGTAGTCAAGACAGCTTAGTCCATGATCAAGACCAAGACAGAGCAAGATTGTGTCAAGACCAAAAAACAGACTATCCGAGTGCGAGAGATGATGTGATCACACACAAGCGTGAACTGAAGAAAGGCACCACAGTAAGGCTCAACTCTATGGCCTAAAATTGACATGGTTTAATTTAAACTAGAGACAGCACACCACAATACATCTTTCGAATGTTGTTTCATGGTAAGATTTTGGGGTAAGCATGAGGGGCTGGGTTTATGCACAAATCTATTCAAGGCCGCTATGGCCGAAAGACCAAGACAGGACCAAATTAATTTAAGACTGATCTTAAGTACTACAACACTTACAATGCAGCATCGTAAGGACAAAACACTAATATCCGCCACAACTCACCATCGAAATACATGACTTCAAAGTTACCGAATCATATGTATGGATGTTTTTGAAAGTGCTTTTGCTAAGCATTGCATAATCATTGCATCGATCAACGTCAGAACAGAACATACCCCCCAGATTTCTCAACAGATTAGACATCTTGTGGAACACCATCGCCCCTTGGTGGATACATAATTACCCTTAAAAAAAAAAAAAAGGACACCGACTGCCTTTCTCAACTCACGCACAAACACACACAGATATGCATGAACTCACACGCACACACACATAGGCACACATGCACGCACGCACACGCACACGCACCGCACGCACACATGCACACACTGCGCGCGCGTGCATGCGTGCACACACACACACACACACACACACACACACACACACACACACACACACACACACACACACACACACACACACACACACACACACACACACACACACACACACACACACACACACACACACACAGTTCAACAAACACACACTCACACAAACAGTCCAACAAACACACACACACAACAACCCTGCTAACCATAGGGGTTGTCCAGCCTTGCTAATGCACATGCTCCCACTACATGATGCATCCCATGCCCACCTTCACTATGCAAACAAAACCCCAAACCCCCAAAACACCAAACCTTATCATCTCTTTGCAACGACTCAAATACTTTGCATGACTGTATTGGAGGGGAGTAAAAAAAACGAACCTCAACAGTGTAGCCTGAAAAACAAAGCGTAGGCCTATATACTGTACAAGTACAGTATATGAGCTAATGCAAAAGTGATGCCACGCCTTGAACACTAATATAAAATGCCATTGATATGTTGGGCAGGTGAGCTGCTACGGTATCATGGGTAAGGTATCAGTTCTAGGGAACTGGCCAAGTGCAGTGGAAACTCACTTCCTTCCTCCAGCTCTGTGATGTGAACAACAGAGCAAGGTCTGCTAGAAACTTTAGTGTGCACATGTCTGTGTGTGCGTGTGCGTGTGTGTGTGTGTGTGTGTGTGTGTGTGTGTGTGTGTGTGTGTGTGTGTGTGTTTGGGGGAGAGGGTTCATATGAAGATATTTGAACCTATAGGCTATTTCCAGGGCTACAGTGCAGAATGACAAGACAATTGAATACATGTAGAGAGGTTATGGAAATGGATCTTTTATGCATCTCATTTCACATATTTCTCCACGCAGTATTCCAAGAAAAGTACATCTCAAAGTCCAGTAAATTTGTTCTAGTTAACATGCAAATGATAATTTGCCACACTCCACAAAAATATCGCCGCACTCTAGTATTAAAACAACCCCACTGCTGTTATTGAACGAAAATGTGCAGCAAATATTCCGGTCTGAACTCTAAGCACTTGGTGAAAAATAACACCCACACAGTGCTATCTGGTAGAAAAGGGTTCCTGGATGGTATTTGTTCAGATCTGTGGGGGACAATTCAAAGGAAGGAAAATGGTTCTGGGTTTGGATAAAAACATGTTGTGGCTCTCTTGAGAACTGCTGAATAAGGTAGAAAAGATTCAGGTTATCCACCTCTGTAGAAAGACTTAAAATAGTTTTTGAGAGGGCAACCAGAATCTCCAAGAGTAAAGTGAACAGCATCATCTGAGAGAGAGAGAGAGAGAGAGAGAGAGAGAGAGAGAGAGAGAGAGAGAGAGAGAGAGAGAGAGAGAGAGAGAGAGAGAGAGAGGACAAACGACCACCCTGTTTGTCAGTTATAGGCTACTCTGCACCGCTTTCTCTCTCCCTCTTTCACACGCGCGCGCGTCTAAAATTCCTACAATAGCCTAAAGAGTAACAACACTGTATCATATAATCTACAACAGACTGGTTGCGGTTTGAACAGTAATTCAACTTAAGAAATGTAAACACATGCGAAACTTCTGAGTTTCGCGCCGAACTGTGCGTGTCTTCAGGTCAAATCCATTCGCCGTTGTGCAGGCATGGGGTTACGCACCCCATCACACAACCGCGACCACATCTCAACCTATTGACTTAACTTGGCTTTTACACGCATGCCAATTGCAATAAATGCGGTTGAGGAAAAATGTGGTGTGGAACAAAATACCTGGATCTCATTACTAACTTCATCACACGCACCAAAAAAATCACAGTTCACGTCTACACAAATTGATCCTCAGTTTGTGGTCGAATGTCAAGCTACGAAGTGTAGGCAAGTCTACGTGTAATGAATTATTGATAGGAGCACAGTTCAGCTGGCACTGTGCTGGTCTAGCCCCTATTCAGTTACTTCGGCGGCTTCGGTATCGGTAGGACACTGTCAGACGCTGGACGGTGGAAGCGCACAGTTGACACAACTGAACTGTTCACCGTTTGACCGTGTCATGAAACAATTAGTTTCAGGCTACGGGAATAAAACGATAGGTGGGAGGCTACAACAGCCACCACAACCAGAAGCGCACTGCAACTGAAACACTTCAACCTAAGCAAACAGACTCAACAGGTAGGCAAGGCAGTGAATAAGCTCATGCTCCTGCATGCTGCTGAAGAGAGCTGTCATGCTGCTTCTGC